>NW_028324343.1:0-67494 GCF_058129835.1 Hydra viridissima
GAAAGTTCAAACCACCCATACGTTGCAACATTTTTACAAATTGCATTACGTCTAAAAATATATTGGATTGCAATCTTTATAGAAGATGGAGTGTGCAATTCGCAATTCGCACTAACGGTAAAAGAATCAATCTTTACTGAAGGATACATCAGAGAAAACGTAACATTTTCAATAGAAGTTTTTAAAATCAACGAGGATTCTTTGATACACTCAATAAGCGCGCTCAATAGTTTAAATGTAAGACAACGCATATATATTGCATTAACACCAACCTACTTAACAGATTTGCTTTTTAACTACACTAAATCCAACACACAAAGTCAAAATCAGGAAGTATGGGTTATCAAGCACGGTAGTTACGAGAAAATTCCCGAAATAACTATCACCTATTCAGAAATGCAACAGAGCATATATAAACCGGTGAATAATTCAGAAACAATATACAAGTGCATGTGGTAAGATTTAATTCATTTTTTTGTTTTGTTACTTTTTTTTTTTTTATAGAAACTAATTCTAACATGATTTTTTCAACGTTAGATGTTAATATCAAAAGATACAACTTTTTTTTTTATATTTCATAACTTAAGGAATGATGCCAGAAATATATTTCAGAATACTATTGCAGTCCAGTTTCGACAAGAAAACAAATGGGAAATGTTTTTCAAACTATTTCAAGAAGGATTGAATGTAACAACCATATCATACATTGGAGAAATTCAATTAAAAGAAATACTTCAGCTTGGCAAGCAAGAAGTTTTTAAAGTTGTTTCAATAAGAGAGGCTCCTTTTTTGTACACAGCAGACTACCTGTATAATAAAAATACAAGCTCTTGTGAAGAAAGAACAGAAATTTGCAAGGTTGCAATATATGTAGCCAATAAAACAACTTGGGTAAATTCATGTTGTTTTGGATACACTGTCGACTTTCTTAATATCTTAAGGGTGCGGACTTACTTGAAGTTTGAAATGTATCTAGTAGAAGATAAGAACTATGGTGGGTATAACAACACAACAATGAAATTTAACGGAATGGTGGGTGATGTCATAGCACAAAAAGCAGACTTGGCTATTGCTGGGCTTACTATAACCTTTATTCGAGCCAACTATGTTGACTTTACAACACCGTTTATGGTTGTAGATTTGGGTATAATAACTGCATTAAACAGATCAGATACTAACTATTTAAATTGGAACTTCATAGCAAATCTGGGTCCAGCACCACGGTACACTTTGATCATACTATTTGTATCTGCATTTCTAACAGTGTATCTGTTTGATAACTTTATTTTGTACAGAAAATGGCTATTAGGCCTAAAAATTAAAAAGTTTTCACCTTTTAAATGGGGGGACTGTTTCCTTTATGTAACAGGATTGATGTTTCAAAAGGATTTAGGCAAAATAAATCCATCAACATTTGGAGGTAGAACAGCAGCTATTGTGTTTGCCTTTGCCATGGTAGCATGGACCACTCTGTACACAGCCTCTTTGACAGCAGATCAAGTTAACAAAGGTGAAAAGAGTGTTTTCAAAGGATTTGAAGATAACAGGGTAATCTAACAAATTAATTAACATTTGAAATGAAGCTTAATAGCAATATCACATAAGCAACAACTTGGACAATTATTTAAATTTTTATTTTAGATGACCAACCCAACACCCAACTTTAAATTTGGTACAACAGCATCAACAAGCATGGAAGATTTCTTTAAAAATTCACCAGATGAAAAATTTGTTAGAATGTATCGATTTATGACCCAAAATAATTATAATGTTCGAAATGCAAGTGATGGAATAAAAAAAGTTATTTCAGGGTAAGATATTAATTCTTACAGAAAATCAACTCCAATATACACACAAACACACACACATGTATGTGCCCATAACTATGAAAGTGGTCAAAAATTTAAAAAAAGTTTATCAGTTATTTCACATCACATTAATTGAAACTAAATTAATTCAACGTCATTTTCACAAAATTGTCAAAAATGAACCGTTAGATAGTGGTTGTTATTTCAAAAATATATAGAATTCATTTAATGTTATTTATGAAAGAGGTGTAAATCAATACTAATAAAGCAGAGACCGCATTTACATGGTAGTGGTGACCAAAACTAGTCTATCACATATATGAAAGCTGCACAAGTTGGTTTTCCAGCTAACAAGTGCAACAAGTTTGTGTTAATTCATTTGTTTTGATTGTAATATGTTCTTTTAAATGAGAAAAGCAAATTCATTAATTAATTATTCATCATTAACTATTGATGAAAAATAACTTATAAGTAAATTTTACCACTATGGCAACAGATAGTGATTCAGGTAAGTTAATGACAAAATATTTATTATGTGAATATATGGATTAATCAGATGATGTAATTTGCAGATATACGACCACGTAATACTTCAAAAAAATGGAAAAGAATAAGACAATTATCATCTTTAGATGAAACTTAAAATTTAGAAACCTCAGAAATAAAACAAAGTAGAACAATAGAAATGCAGCAAGGCAAGAAAAAAAAAGAAGACTAGGAATGAAGGTAATTATGCACAAAATATCAGAAAAATCAAAAGAAATAGTGGCAAACAATACACAACAATCAAAATTTGTGTGTGCTGAAGTTTTTTAAAATAAGGATTGCTTTTGCCTAAAATTTGATAATATTTCAAACCTAAAAAAGTTTAAAACCCAGAATTTATATCTAGATAGTTCTTAGAGGACTAATATCTAAAAAAAGGTATAGGTTTTATGCAGAGAAACGTGAGGAAAATAACTAATCATTCATTAAAGAGTGGACCTATAAGAAAGTATTTAACACTGAGTTTAATTTAAATTTCCATGCTCCTTGAAAAGACACATGACAAAAGTACAATTTACTGAAGAGAAAAATTGAAGTATGTAGTGATGAGGAAGAAAAGGAACTGTATGGAAGAAGACTAGTAAAAATCAAAAGAGAATACTAGGAAATGTTATGGATGCAAAAAGCACTCCAAACTTTCTGTTTTGCTAGCTTACTATAAACAAAATTTGTTTGTATATAACTTAGGTTTCTATTATCCCATACATAGTATCATTTAATACACACATCTTGACAATGTCAAGATGTATGTATGGGATGATACTATGTATATAGCTTCAAGAGGCACACAGGAAGTAGCATCATGCATTTTAAAGCATATGGAAAATGTAGCTACTCAAAAACATGTAATAGTTTACAGTGTTTTTGAGTAGTTACATCTTTCATTATATGATTACATTATATTATCACAACAAAACTTCACATTCATAAATTTTCATTAATCATTAATAAGAAAATTCTAAATTAAAATACTGCAGAATATAAAAATATTTTTTAGTTTATTCAACTTATATAAAGAGAGAATGATTAAAAAATTACGAAACAAAGACTTATCCTTTAAAAAAAAATAACAACAACATAAAACTCAATAAATGAAAACAGATTTTCAGATTTTCTTTTTCTATTCTTTTAGAGAGCTTGATGCTTATATAAATGAGTATCCATTCTTAATAGCGATGATGGCAAACTTTTCACGATGCACACTTAAACTTACTCCAGCTTCAGCAGGTCAAACCCTGTATGGAATTGCTGTAAAAAAAGACTCAGTATTGAAAGATTTATTATCGCAAGCTATTATACAATCACAAGATGATGGTGATCTAAATGAACTTAAATCAAAATGGATGAAAACATGCGCTGAATCTGAACCAGATCATCAAGAATTTTCTCTAGTGTTTTTTGCAACACCACTTTTACTATTAGCATGCTTCATCGGATTCTCAGCAGTAATCCTGCTTGTTGAAATTCTTATTGCTAAATACTTTCAAAAGAAAAGAAAAATATTGCATATAAGTGGAAACATGGATATGAAGCCACCTACATGGCAAAATCTTCATAACTTTGAGGACTGAAAAATTTCACTCTACAATCTAATATCTAAAATGTTTGAACCAAAAAACTAAATGGGAAGTCTCTAACGACAAAGCTTCAAAAAGCAACTTTAAGCCTGACTAGAAGCAATCAAAACGGATAATCATAAAAACATTAAAGAAGTTTTATTTAAAGAAGTAACAAACAGTTAAAACCTTTTCTCCAATGTGGAGCTCGTATGCTTCCTTGTCTAGCTTTACCAAGTCCTTTTTGTGGCCATGGTTTCCTACCTCCTCCTCGAACCTCACTGCGAGTTTTTGTGCAAGCAGTTCCCTTTGGGTTAAGAGCAAATTGTTATAAGACTTGATTAATACATACTTAAAATAAGTTAATTTATTTAATTTTTTTTTCTTATATTAAATTTATATTATATTTATATTAATTTTATATTAAATTATATATTATATTTATATTAATTTTATATTAAATTATATATCAAATTTATATAATTTTAAAATTGTAAACTTAAAAATGTAAAATTACCGCTCTTATGCAAGCTCTATACCAAACCACATTTCTTTGCAATATATCTATTCTACAAAAAAAATAGCCATTATTATAAACTGTGTAAATTATTCATTAACAAAAATACTTTACATATAAAAATATCTAAAGTCATGAAAATATAAAAAGTATGATTGCACAAAAGTACTTGCAAATTTGTTTCCTAAAAACCTTTTCTATACAAATATAGGTAGAATTTAACAATTAAACAATGCAATAACTAACCTTGGGTTCATGCCAAAAACAAAATTATTAAGTTCTACAACTCCTCTATTCTCTCCAGTAGACAGTGATAATACATCAACTTTTCTTCCACCTGCATTTTCATAGTTTCTAGCTTTAATAAAATCTCTTACTTGTGGGCTAAATTGACCTTTAATGATAAAAAAACACAAAACAAAAGTTATTTATTCTGAAGTAATAAAATTTAGAAGATACAAGCATATCCAACATCAATCAAAAGATAATTTACACCATTTAGGTGAGATCATAAAAAACTTGTATTTTTATTTGTCTTTTCTATATTTTAGAATTAAAAAAATTCAAGCAAATTAAAACATAAAAATTATTTTAAACCTTTTCTTGATTTTATGAACATGAAGAATGTTACCGTGAGGATCATGTAGAGAAATATCAACTTCAGGCTTTATAAGATTGTGTTTAACCACTGGTCTCACATGGTGAAAATTTCTACATATTGATACTTTCACTTTCTAATGTTGTAAAAAAAGAAAAAAAAAAAAAAAAGCGCATAAAGTTAAAACATTTTTTCAATAGTTAAATATTCTATCGTAATAATTCTATCATAAATATTATCGTAAATATCATAAATATTCTATCATAATAATTCTATTGAAATGTCTTTTAATTTCACTTTGCAACAAAAATCTTCATTAAACAATCAATTATCCTGATATAACAAAGAAGACATTCCTTCTACATATAGAGATTTCCATAGATCACTGGGATTATTGTTCTTCAAAAGAGCTAACAAAATTATTTTTGTACTTGAAATAAATGAAATGAAGTAAAAAGTGTTAAAAAAGAGAATTAAAAAAATTTGCTCTAAAAAATTGTAACACATCAGAAAACATTTCCTTATTCCAAAAATCTAAAAAACAACTTTTTTCACTGGTTCCTAAGGAAGAATTTATTTTTTTTAGGGATTTCCCCAGGAATTTTGTTGTTCAAGATCAGTAAGAAGCATTCAGCTTTTTCAAGTTTCTAGTATGTTGATACTGGTATTGAATGAGGATAACTTGCATAAAATTAGGGTATTTGAAACTAACACAAGCTGGCCCAACCCCTAATTGTCCCCTTTATATGTCTCCTATCATAGAAAAAACAAATCAGGGAATACATTAGCTTAGAAAATTTTAAAACTAAGGTTAAGAGACCTTTCTTTTCTTTAGATAAATTGAACAAACTTCAACAAAACTACATACCAGGTAAGGTTTTGCTGTTTTACTACTTAACTGATTAAGAACAATTAGCTGATCAGAAAATTATTTAATGGAAAGTTTCCATTGCTATTAGAAGTAATGACCCTAAAACCAGAGTTAGAAAATCATAAAATCCCTAAGATATTGTATTTCAACTATTGTAAGTGTGAAGGATATATGTGCAAAGAGTTCAAAGATTCAACTGTTCAAAAAATTATTCTATTGGCTATTTTGCCTTCAATGAACTTCTTTAGATTACACAGTATCTGAAGCTCTAAAGGTTTTGCTTTAAGTGGTTGGAAAACAAACTGCAACATCAAAGCACTCTTGTTTAGATTGTAAGAACAATGGATGGCTGATGTTAAAAAATTAAAAAAAAAAAAAAAGTACACAAATGTTGTTCATTTTTATTAACAGGGGACAAAAGCAAAAAAATACTAGAACTTGCAACTATTCCTGGTCTAAACATACTGTTAGGTGTTGTAGACAAAATTTTAAAAGAGAATTAATACACTAAGGCACTTAGAGATTTTAATGCTCCATGGCTTTTTTAAGAAATTATTAAGCTCTACATGTCAAGACTTAGAGCAGTTTTCTACAAGCTATAGAAATCTAAGGGCAACAATTCTTGAAAGACATAGTTGTATAACACTATCTAATTCATTGACATGAAAGACTCCACCTCTTCAATTTGATAACAAATAATTAAAATATCAGTAATTAAATACTTAGTGTCTATTTCAACTATTCATTAAGTAAACTGGAATAAACTTGAATCCATTCACCATGATTTGAGTCAACTTTGGCAAATGAAAAAAGTTGGAGAGCACAGTCCAAACTATATTGAAGTGCTAAAAAAATACACTTATTGCTTACAATAACAAGTACTTTTAAAACAGCTTTTTTATTTTTTTTAATTTTTTGCAGGAATGTAATTTGTAAAAATGTTTAATATAATTTTGTAATGTAAAAAGTCAATAAAAAACCAGAAAGCTATTTCTATGGTACTAAAGTGGTTTTAGCAAACCCTAGTTAATCACTAATAGCATTCCCCTAGAGCATGGTTCATAATAGCCCTTTTCAATTTTCTAGGGCACTCCCCTAAAAAACATGATTTCTCCCTAGGACTTCAGTGAAAAAAATTAATTTTAAAATTTTAAAAAACAGCTTTTACATTTTTTAAAAAACAGCTTTTACATTATTCAAAAATGTGAAAAAAAAACAGGAAACATTTTCTGATGATAATCTAATATTTCTGTGTCTTAGAGCATATTTGTATGCACTGTATGCTAAAATTACCTGAGATTTTATAAAATATTAGTTTTACAAAAATATACTTGAATAAGGTTGATAAGTAATAACATTTGTGATGATTTATTAAAAAAAGAACTAAAAATAGCTTCTTTGACTTTGTTTCTAATCTGTATACCATACATCATACCATCACCAAGAATTAATCTTACACATAGTAAACTTCTAATAGCCTTTGACTTAAACAAAAATAATAGTTCTACTCATCAAGCACAAGTTGAATGTACTTATTGGAGACAAACTCAAATAACAATCTTCACTTTCAAAATAACAATCAATATCATGATAAAGAGATTTTGTTTGTTGGTATTGTGCCTATCCCTATTAACTTTGTCATCCAAATAACACCACAAACTTTCAATTGAATTAATATCCAGGCTTTTGGAATTCTTTAGTTTGAATTTACTTTCATCAGACCATAAAACTGATTTCTAAAAATCTAGTGACTTTGAAAAGTAATTTTTTGCAAAGGCTAGGCGTTTTACTTTATTTTATTTTTTTCATTGAAATAAAGGATTTTTTTTGTGACAAGGGACCTATAAAACCCTGCAAAGTGAAGTTTACATTGTATTATTTGTTCAGAAATGTCCATGCTTGGTTTTTCTTTAATAGCTCTTTTACAAATAACAGTCTCTCGCTTTACTTCTCGTACAATAATTACACTCTCTAGATATTGCGTTTGGTGGACAACCTAATTTCGTTCTAAGCTTGCACAAATAACAGTCTCTCGCTTTACTTCTCATACAATAATTACACTCTCTAGATATTGTGTTTGGTGGACAAGCTTACACTCTCTAGATATTGTGTTTGTTGGACAACCTGAATGTGTTTTATTTTGCACACTTTCAGCTTTTTTATATTATGGTATTATTGCTTGTGACAATACCTAGCTTTTATTATATTTTTTAGCAATTTTTCTATACCCTTATCCATTTCATGATCATCAACAATCATTTGCCGTACATTTGGGATTTTGGAAAACTTTTGAAACAAAACAAAAGAAGTAATTATTAAAATATTTTAAAATTTACTCTTGTTGGGCAGACAAAAAAATTAAATAACTTACCAGCAAAAACAATCAAAAAGTAAACTTACATCATTAAATAAATCAATAGGTATGAATACTTATGTTGTATATAAAATTTCACTTTTAAAGTTATATATTAAATATAACCAAACTAATAATTTAACATCATAATTATCAACATAAAATTATTCTTATCACGTTTACACATTATATTTTTTAGTAATATGCTAGGGGTATGAATAATTTTGTCGCTTACTGTAGATCTAAAGTTCTGAGTTACATACTAATTATACTGAGTTACATACTAATCGTTAAGAGCCATTTATGCATCAGCCTAAATAATTCAGTAGTAAAAAAAAAAACTGGTGAACTTACTACGCATTTGAACATATGTGCAAATTGATTTATTATTAACATTTTTTTCCAAACAGCCCAAATAAAGTCATAGGTTGAGTATATAGTTTGTTTAAACTTGAATAAGTGCTAACAATAAGTTCCAAACGCGCACAAAACTTTCATGTCCTCTTAGAACGAAGTCATTAGGGGTCCGCGCACCGTGTCGATGACTGCAGCTCGGAAATTTACGTTGTCATCACATTGTCGGTGCGGAGTTATTGAATGCAGTAAGTTTTGCAGTTAACATTTCGGTAAATTTAAATATATTGCGCCATTTTAATAAGTCGTCCTTAAGTAATTTAAGTTTAGTTTTTCAAAGAAAATGGCTCAGAATGACATTAAGCTAAATTATTTTTACCATGATTTTAAATGAAATCTTAATATAAAATAATATTGTGAAAACCCTCATAATACTCACAATAAACTCTTTTTGCAGGAGTTGGAAGAACAGCAAACTCTTCGTCATCTTCCATTTTTTCCCGGATTTTGTCATTGGCATCATCTGAAATGACATAAAATTTATAGAAGTTCAACTTAAATAAATAAAAACTGCCGTTTATAAAGTAACAAAATTTATAAGACAATTGAAGAATTAAATGGCAAGAATGTAAGTGTGCAAAAAACCATACTGAATTACTCTTGATGTAGGTAAAATGATTGGATGCAATGGGAATAACTTTCCACAACAAGAAAAACCACGAGTCAACTGAGAGAGCCAAATAAGGAAAATTTTTCTGCCGATAGTAGACGTAAATTACCACTTGAATTTACAAATTCTCTGCCGATAATGGAGTCTTATTACTAAAAGCATCTACATCTAAATTGTATCTATTCCCAGAATGGAATTTAAAAATCAAGCCTTTACAATTTTTATGTTTATAACTGATGTAATATAAAAAAATCCCCAGCCTTTAGCAAGAACATCCTTTAACAACACACTAAATTGATAGAACAGTTAATTGTTTCGCCCAAAGAAAGACAAATGTGAAAAACGTGCTTTTTTTAAATCCGGAAAAACCTTTTGAAACAGAATACGAATTGCACGATAATAAAAAAAAACGAAGTAAGAATGGAAAAGACCAAAAATAAAACTGAATTTGTTTTCTAAATTGACTTGCAAGCTGTTTTATTAGCTCTCAAGTCAATGTGAACACTATGTACTACCGGGCCAAACTTCGGGTCCATAATTTACGTTTCCATAATTCAAAAACAAATGAGGGTTACTGTTTTCTGTGGACCTAGACAAAAGACGGAAAGACTGCCCAGGAATTCGTCTCTATTTGAAGCGCAACTTTCAAACGTTTTATACAAGGAAGGATGGAAAACACAGTGGTCAGAAAGATAGTCATCTACTTAGAATTACGTACGTATCAGAATCGTAATACTATTATGGTCAATGTGCTTTTAAATGTTTCTGTAGTGAATAACGTATTTTATCAAAAAGTTTGATAACATTATGGAATACAAAAGTATCCGTCCTTGGCGTGCCCTTGAAGACAGTAAACTAACCGACATAAGGGCATTTCTATACTTTCCTGAAGGAGAAAAACTTTTTATTTATATATTGTAACTATATATTTACGTATACATTTTAATTATTTTGGACAACTATTTTATTAAATTTCATTGCTTTTTTTTTCAATTTATTAAATATGAAAGTAAAAAATATTATAGTTTTTTCTCTTAGTAATCACTAACTTAGAATTCCTTGTAACTCTATGAATTTAGTCAATTTCTATGTGAATAACAACTCGTAACTCCAATTTTTTACATAGTGGCATGATAAATTGAATACAAATATTAATTTTTATTACCAAATCAAGTGTATTTGAAATGTTGATCAGTTAAAAGTAAAAAAAAGGTATGGAATTTCAAAACTCCATTTTTTAAACTTGTTTTTACTGTCTCCATTAAAATTGTTTGTAAACGACTTATGAGGTTAACACTCTTCACTGACAATTTAGTTTTAAAAGCTGCGAAATAACTTAAGAATTTATCACCTATTTGGATTCACTTGTTTACTGAAAAATGAACTACTTAAGGTTTCAAAAATCAACTTAAAATCTGAAAACATTGCAATCTAGGTTGAAGAAAATTCCGTTCTTTAAGTTGCTGCAGTGTTACATTTTATTCGTCAGAGGAAAAATAAGAATAAACGATGCTTTCACTTTAGTTCGTTTTTTTTTTTTTTTTTTTTGAAATTTTACGAATTTGTTTATTAATATGGAAAAAAATGCAATATTATTTTACCAGTGTACATGGAAATTAACTAAAAATATGATGCTATTTGTCACTTTTCTGTCCAAGTTTTTCCAAAATAAGAACATTTATGCAGCATTATACATTTATTTGTAACTCCAACAACATCCAGTTTTTTTGACATAATTTTAACAGCTTTTACATCCAACACTAACGTAAGGAAATTAAAGTTTAGTTAAATTGCAGAATAATATAATTACAGCAAATATCACTGTATTTGCTAATATTTCAAATTATCCTTCTTACTCATTGTATTTTATATATGAAATTGCCATTAAGTAAATGCAGTCTATAGCTGATTAAAGCTGTTTAAATTTGATAAAAAAATTGATAAAATTGTTGATCATTTTACTAAGTTTTATTAAATTGTTCTTCAATCTTAAGTTACAGTAATAAACTATTGATAAAAATTTCGTAGATGTAAATAAAAATAGTGAAAACAATGGCATAAATCTAATATATTACATCTTGACCATCTAACCAATACAAACCAAATACGGTCCAAACTTTTGTATCAGGAATTCAAACACTGTCCGAATTTCAATTCAAGAAAGGTGTCTGCACAGATCAGTGATCATATTCCACGAAATTAACAAGAATCATAGTGTTGGTTTTTAAAATTCCACTTTAATTAAGTACCACAAGCTGAGCGCTGATATCCTGTGATTTTTCTTTAGAAAAAAAAAAGAAAGAATGTTTTTTAAAAAAAGTTTTTTTAAAATGAATTAGTTTTTCAGGAAAAGGTTTTTACGCTTTATATTTTTAAATCCGATGAGTATTTTGCTCCAGCACCAAAAATGCTGAATTTTTTAAAAACTGTTTTGTAAGGAAATATAACCAAAGAGACGAATTCTACGACATTAGGAATTGTATTATTACAGCATTTAGCATTACATTGACTTCTGCCTATTGTTAAAATGCTTTCATTATATTACAATATTGTCTATCAGTGCAAATGTTTTGGAATGAATTATATATTAAAAGATCAATATATAATGGTTAAAGTAGTTCAGGTTGTCACGCAGTCGAATAGAGAATGGGTCGAGAAATTGTAAAAGTGATCGTTTATCTAGTAGATATTTCAGTTAGTAGCTCCCAATACAAACCTGGATGGAGGAGTAGACATGCCTAAAACTAGATCCTGTATCTAAAGATTACAAAATTTGTTGCGTAACACAAGAAAAGAAAAGAATGTTGAAAAGTTTCTTGTCTCGGATTTCTTTAATAGCCGAGCAGATTAAGAGAGGTCGACAAAGCTCCCTAAAGGTGTTTGACGCTTGTTGAGCTCTAGTTTTCTTATGAATAATCTGAGCATCTTACAAATACTTCCATAGCAAGATTGAGGAATATGAAGAATGGACCAAAACCAGTAATTCGGGAAAGATTTTCGAATTAAAACCTCTTGGTTTTATCTGCATATGAATCTCAACTCGGTGGCGTTTTATTTCTCTCTTGCGCTAAGATAGTGCGACTAAAAAATGTTTATAATATAGGAATAAAGAAGATTTTAAAGCATTACTTCATCAAAAAAAAAGTGTAGAGAAGAACCATTAGCTCAAAGCTCTAAAGAATAATATAACCAAGTATAATATTCCTATTGGTGTAAAGCAAAAGTAAGAGAAAGAGATTGAAAGATAGAAAGAAAAAAGTTGTTACCATAATAAAATCAAAAAGATTACAGATCAATAAAAGGTCTCCACGATGATATAGGAGAAGCAACCTTTTATTGATCCGAAATCCTTTGCAGCAGCAAGTTGACAAGAAACAATGGGGAATTATAAACCGTTGAATGAAACCGTTGGCATCGGTATATCTATTACAGATTTAGTCTAAATGTAGGATTCAGTCTAAATTTAGCGCCCGGTGTTAGGATTCCTAATAATGTTTTGTCGTATAACAACGACAAAATTTTGGGTTTGATTGGGAACATAGCAACATCTTACATTGATAATACAGAAGGAAAAAAAAAAATTCGTCGACAGATAAACAATTTAATAAAAATAGAATCTTCCGTGATAACAATAATTAAAGAAAATCTCTTTCGAAAGCTCAGATTCACTAAAGAAATTTTCAGAAGTTAAATGCCGCAAAAAAAAATGTTACTTAGAAAAGCTTTTAAACTATGTTCGTGTTAATTAGATGTTTTAAAAGAATATATTTTTTGCCAAAAAAAAATTTTTGTTGTGTAATATGCTTTGTGTAATATTGGTTAGGACGCTAAGTATTTTAGCCCTGGGGGAATTGTAATAGAACATTGATTACAGTGGGAATTTATTTGCAGTATGATGCCGCTTAAAAACTTTTTTTTCAATTATTATCGATTACTACTATATTTATCATATTTCACTTGTAATTATTATGTTCACTTTAAATATTTTGGAATTTTGTTTTGTATATATGTAAGTTGATTAAAAAAAAAGTTGTAATTGCTATCGCAGAGATAATCTTGCTTCAAATAAGAACCAAAAATATCTCGTGTAGTGCCTCGTTGTCGGCACTGATTTGCATAATTTTGCCTTACTCTCCAAACAAATATAGCACAAACTTAATTTTTTTAAATTTTAAAGTCTTAAGCTAAAAAAAATTTAAGTCAAATGGAAACAGAATTTGCACATTTTGTGGAACTACACGAACCACAACTGAAATCAATTAACTTTCCTTATCAACTCTATGAAACGCTGTTTCATATGCTTAGTAAAAAAAATGTTGGTGAAGTTGCAGACACATTTAAAATTACTAAAGTTCATAATTCAGGCATGTACATTTTATCTTCTAGTTATTGCTTCATGTGAATACTATTTACTTGTTTACCAGTGTTTTCACCATCAAGATTTTGGAATTTAACTTATATGGTCTTTCGTTATGTTAAGTTTTTTTTGCCATAAAATAGGAGAGTGTCAAATGGCTGACAATAAGATCAAGCTTACAGTGGACTTGCAAAAGTAAAAGTTAATCTGAAAAAAGGATCTTGATTTAATATTGTAGAAGAATATATGATGAATAACAATTTTATGCCAAATGTGTTGCATAAAGAAAATAGGCAAAGTGCTTTTTTAAAACCACTGATTGCATTAAGGAAATAGGCAAAGTGCTTTTTTTCTTAAGTTCTGGAACTATACCTGAAATAAGTACTTTTGATTATTTTCAAGCTTTGGACAACAATAAAATTTACTAAAGTATTTCAATTGTAAAATTTTCACTGATAATAATTAAAAATACAAAAAGAAAAACACAGTATCCAAAATCACATAGCATATTAAAACATAAGTAGGATAAGTTTGATTGATATTTAAGTAACAGAAAATAAAGCATCTCCACACATGCGGGTTTCCAGCTAATTCTGTTTTGTACCATAGTTAAGTATTACTTGTGCTCTTAAACACCTGGATACCATGCACTACTAATGTACACTATGAAATAAAAAATATAAACTAAAAAAAGAATTTAAAGACTTTGTAAACCTAAACATTTTTATTTTATTAAAATCAGAACTTTTAAAAATCATAGTTTCAAAACGAGATAAAAGATAAATAAATGAAATTTAAAAAGACATGTTTATTTGGTTTTTACTTTTTCTGATATCTATATAGAATGAGTGGGGAAGGACATGTATTTTTAATGATGTTTGTTGATATCAGGAAGTGTAATGAACTTGTAGCTGAAATTTTCTATATTTAACTCTCTTCAAAAGTTTAGATTTCATGCTGAAATCAGCTGAATCTGAAGTTTTTTTTACAATGACATATTTTTTTATTTAATCATTTTTTTTATTCAAAAATTCAAAACATTTTGGTCAAAAATGCTCAATATTTAGGTTTGAATAAAAAAAAAAAAAAATGATTAAATAAAGAAAAAGTCTTTCTGATCTAAATAAAGTAAAATGGTCATTTGTTCTTTGTGAAATGTTAAATCTAATTTTCATGTAAAAAAGCTGCATGCCATTTTCAGATCTATGTCTTAAAAACTAAAATAAGTCAACTTCAAACACCAAGAATTATAAACCTAATAATAATTTTATTAATATTTGATAGCTCTTTGATTAAAATCTTTAAATCAGAATACTATGCATTATATGTCGGTATTTGCAAACTATTTTTTGTGTATGTTAATTTTCCCAAGCAAAATGATAAAAGTCTGATAATTTACTTTTAGGATCTATGCTTCTTACTGAAAAAGATTTAACTGTAAATGGATGTTGTTTTGTATCTCGTCATCTTTGGTCTACAGATTATTCCAAGAAAAGTATTGATGAACTAAAAAGAAATGTGGTCCTTTTGGATAATCTTGCAGGTATTTTTAATGTTCTGCCACAACTTGATTTTGATGAGTTTGAAAACTTCTCACAACAAAAGTACAATGCTGAGAAAGTATATACAGATCTGAATAAGGAAATCATTTATAATCTTGTTGAACAGTGTGGTGGTGATACATTATTAGCACTAATTAAACTTGAGGATGGTGATTTTAATCACAAGTATATGTCAGGAAGTGCTAGTGAGGAAGAGTGTTCTTATGAAGAATTTAAAATGGCCTTAATATCTAGTGGTCATATTTTAGAAACTTCTAACGATGCTTATTTAAAAAAAATGTATCACAACTTTCTTAAAAAAGAAAAAGGTGCTGGAACAACCTTGCTTTATAATTGGTGTGAAGATAAAAAAGAAGGAGTTGTTTCAGTATATGTGTCTGTTCCTTCATCTGCAAAAAAAAAAGATATTATTAGCAATTTAAAAAGAAACTCATGGGAGCTTATTATTGATGGTAAAGTATTAGTTAGTGGTGATCTGTTCGCTCCAATTAAAGTTGACAGCTCATTTTGGTCCATTGAATCACCTGGTTTGTTGTGTATGACATTAGAGAAAATAAATGCTGGAGAGGTGTGGGAGGTAAGATATTTACTACTTTTGAAATCTGCTTAGTACATTAAATTTTTATTAACTATTTATCCTAGTATAAAACTTAGGTTTTTCCTAATGCAAGACTTGCCTATAAAATTATATGTATTTAAGCATGCTTACAATTAGTATTTATTTTTTGTTCATGGTAAAATGAAAAAATTTTATTAACAATATTTGTTAAAGATTATTTTTTACTGACAATAACTGTTAAAGATGAATGTTTTCTTTTTAAGGATCTTATCAAATCCGAAGTCAAATTGTCACAAGCAGAAATCCTCCATCAGTTCTGGGTTAAGCAAAAATGTTTCGATCTTTATTATTCTGATATATTAGATAATATGTGGAAATATAACCAGACATATTGTTTGCAATGTGCAGGAAAACGCCGCCCAACTTGGTATGTGATGGATGCATATGGTTCTGCTCTTACTCATGCACGTGACCCAAACTTTAAATGTTCTCCATTTTTTTATGTTTCAGACAGTCAGTTTCTTAACTTATTTTGGCCTATAAAAGATATCCCAAAAGGTACAAGGTGTACTCGTAATTATATACCATCTCTTGTTGCAAATGAGAGCTCAGATATTCAACAAATTAGAATGAAAGTGTTTTTAGGAAAGAAAATTTCTCACAAACAATTACATGTTGATGAATCTTGTGAAGATAAAAAACAAGAAGAAAATGAACATCAAAAAATCAAAGTTGTTACGATTTGTGAAGTCAGTGAAGGAACAAAAACATCAAATGAAATTAAGTCAATATTTATAAGCGGCATTCAAGCTGACAAAGTTGAGAAATTAGCTAATGTATTAAATTTAAAAGTGACAAGCGATGAGAAAAATGCTGATGTAAAGATTTTAACTATTAGTGATACAGTTATGAATTTAGGTGGAGATCTTGTACGCACTGCTGAAGTTTTTTCAAGCCGTGATTTCCTACAAAGCTATTTTCAATATAGATTTAAAGAAAGCAGCTGGCTATTTAAATGCATGATTCTTCCACGTGATTTAGCTAAATTCAATGAGGAGTTTGAAAAATGCGATCTTCCGCAGCATTGGATTATCAAATCATCAGCTAAGAAAACACTGGATATTGGTGTTCATGTAACCAGCAAATTTTCTCGAATAGTACGAATGTGCGAATCTGGACCTATAGCCGTGACTAAATGTAAGTTTTACTTTTTTTTTTAACAATTTTTTAAAGACTGGCACATAATTAGGCAAAATTGATAGGCCATTTTATTTGATTTTTGTTCTAGTTGTTTCAAAGCAACCCCTCTTTCGCGGCTATCGATTCGCTCTTTGTTACAATGTCCTAATATCGCACTCTTCCGTGTTTATTTGCACGACGCCATATATTAGGCTTTCTGGAGATAAATGCAAACAAAACGCTTTTATTAACGAATATAATAATATGGCAACAGTAACTCAAGCAACGACATTGCAAGACGAAGATATTTTTACTGAATTTAAGATAGCTATGAATAAATTGTTGTTGCCTATAAATCCAAACAGAGGCTGGAAATACTTTGAAGAAGTATTATTTAAAAAAATTGGTTATTTCGGTACAATTTTAACAGGTGATTTGAAGTATAGTGAAAAGAGCCTGCTAATGCTTTCTCTCGACTTTATTATTGACGACAATTTTGAATTTCATATGATTGATATCGATGATGTGTGCAATTTACCTAATCAAAAGATATTACTGGGTATTTTTAAACTAGCTCTAGGTTATGGCAGCACACAATTTATAAAAGTTGATTGTAGTTAAAATATATTATTATAAAGTTTTTCTTAAGTTAATACATTCAAGTAACTTTTTATCTGTCACTCTTAGTTTTACAGCTGTTATTTTAAGATAATCAATGGCTAATTGGTTGTTAAATAAATTATGGTGAACAGTGAATTTTTATAATTGATTGTTATTTCATAAGAAAGTATAGATTACGAGAACAAGTACAAGTGTACAAAAACTCATTACCAGCTTTCGTGAATATTGAAAAGTAGTCATCCAAAACGCAAAGAATCAAACTTGTTAGAATCTTAGTAGATTATTATTCATAAAGGGTTTTAACTTAAGAATGCATTCTGTATTCTGAGATATTTCAAAGGTTTTGTTTTTTAAAGGTTTTTATAAGTAGGGTCATTTGTTTATCATTTTGTCATAGACGGAAACCTGCTAAACTTTTTGCTGTCCCAAATTCTAGATAAAAGTAGTTGGACTAGTGGTTTATTTGCACTGAAACACTACGTAAAACGATTTTATCTTTGGCTTTTAAATGTTATTATAAGTTATATCTTATGTCTGAAAGTCTATGAAAAACCTTTGTGAATAAAATAGAAGTTTCTTATTTATGGAGATAAAGCTGTCGAGCTTATCTTTTTTATTCATAAAATCAGAAATAGAAGAATATTGGGATCACAGCTATGAAAAAAAAGTCTTAACCATTCAGAAAGAATCTGAAAATACAAGTTACTCTCTTGAATAAACCCTTAAACATTGGTTTCAGCCAAATTTATCTTTGTGAAATCTAACGACTTGCTGCTCTACTCCCCTATGTTTTTCTTAAACCGTAGCTTTTACTTCAGAAAGCACAGAATGACTTTTAAGAAGAGATGGGTACTTGTTATTACGGCTCCTGTTATTAGGAAGCATGGCGTTGAGACTCCTAGATAAACTGTCTATAAATAGATGTTATTCATTCAGATTACACTTGATTCTTGTAGCTTCAAGTAAACCGGTTTAAAAAAAGTTCCCCATATTTCCTTTGGCTCATTTTATAATTCTCAAAGAAAACTATATCCGTTGCATGATGTACCCCACAAATGTTCCAAATAAAATCACTAATGTAAACCGTTCTCAATGGGAAGCAGCAAGACTAGTATTGAACCAACTAGTGATACTTAATGGCAAAGCAAATATTTCATCTTTTTATCCAGAGTGGAAAAGTTTCACTATGTGAAATTTTTCCACTCTGGCCAGCTGATGTAGAAAAGCTTAATGCAAATGCTAAAGATATAGCATTTCTCCGCTCCATGAAAACTAACAGAACTGCAACGTTTGGATCAAAAGATAGCATATTAGATAAAAAGATACAACGAAGAAATGTGTGAAAGCGATTAGCTCGGAGAAGAGCTGTTAAAGAGAAGCAAAGAGCAGATGAAGAAAGAGAAAAAACAGCAACTCGAAGCCTACTAGATACAGATATTTGCGATGAAGGGGAATGTGACATGAACTTTAAGACCTCGAGGACAAGTAAAAGATGCCATCACCGTTCCTCACACACTGAAACATCTGCATTTATTCCTCATGGTTTAATGAAACGTCCCAGACTTGTTGCTTTAGCAACACGCTTGAATATGTCGGCTTTTCAAAAAGCAACATTTACAGCAGCTTTGATTGAAGAGTCACTAGGCAACAGTTCTAACGTGTCTACTTCTTATACTAATGCAGACAGATCCCGAAGAAATGTTGTTCAGCAATTGGCAGAAGACTATAAAGAACAATGGGTTTCACCAGACTTGGCAACTCTTCATTGGGACTCAAAATTGATGACTTCTTTAACTGATAAGAACGCGCTTGAAGAACGGCTTTGTGTAGTGGTTGGAAATGCAGAAAATTTGAAGCTACTTAACGTACCAATATATCCATCTGGCGAAGAAAGCTCAAGCAACAAAATAGCTTATCTAACACTTGATCTGTTAAATTCCTGGTATTGTACAGAGTCAATTGTCAACATGACATTTGACACAACCGCCTCAAACACAGGCCACGTTTCTGCAGCATGTGTGACAATCCAACAAAGGCTTAGTAAAGTCTTGCTATGATCTGGCTGTCGCCATCATATTGGGGAAGTTGTGCTTTCACATGTATTTGAAGATCTTAAAATTGAGACTTCCAGATCACCTGATGTAGTTCTTTTTTCAAAATTCCGAAAGAACTTTAGTCTTAAAGGCGAAAAGTTTAAGAAATCGTCTCTAACACACTTTGACTCGACAAAGTCTTACAGTGAAGAAGCCAAAACTTTTCTTTCCTCATGCAGCTCTGAAGTCCTGAGGGCTACTCAAGCTGAGCTTAAACTGAAACATTATGATTACAAGGAGTTTATTTATCTATGCACACTCTTCTTAGACGCAGAGGATACATAAGACAGTGTTATCACCTTTAACAAACCGGGTGCATTACACAAGGCAAGATGGATGGCCAAACTAATCTATTCTATCAAAATATTCCTTTTGCAATAGCAAATTAACGATCTTCCTCGAGGGAGTATGACAACCGCCCACCAAGTGCAAAAAATATATGATTTTGTTGTATTTGTGACACATGTCTACAGCACATGGTAGATGACGTGCTCATCAGCTGCAGATGTTCCTTGGAACGATCTTCAGCTCTTTCGCAAACTTTTGCAATATGAAGCAGTAAATGCTAATACTGCAAAGGGTGCCGTACGTGCATTTCAGCGCCATTTGTGGTATTTAACTGCAGAAATGGTGCCTCTGGCTCTATTTAGCCATTTTATACCATTCGCTGAGAAACGTCTGCTGGGCGACCGGTTGCTTGAAAATCAACCAGCCGCACCTGTTACATCCCCAAGAGGACGATATGGGACAGGTTTTGGAAAGCTACAGTTTCCTTCTAAAAAAGATATCTCATTATCAACTAAACTGGCAGATTTTGTGATACTAGATTCATGGTTTACGTTTTACGCACAAAAACTACAGCCAAACTTTTTAAATGAAGACGTTTCTCGCTGGGCTGAATCTGGAGCATATCAAGCTTCAATCACTAATATTCAAGCAATAAATGTCATTAATGACTGTGCATAAAGAGGGTTTAAGCTTAGCAGCGACGTTTTAATAGCTGCCAAGAATGACGCAGTTTACCAAAACAAATTGCAAGTGATCGAAAAGGTTCGTCAAAGGCAACCAGATTTAAGAAAATCAAGCTAAAGTTTACATAAGCAACTAACTATGCACTGTAAACTACTACTATTGTATTTTTAACTTTACTGACAATAAGTAAGCACTAAATAACTTAATAAAAATTAATATTATAATGTTTTCCAGCTGTTTTTCTTGTTATAACTGTCGCGTAATACAATAATCGCTATATTAATCTATATACAAAACTTTGCATCAATGGAGGACCCCTTAAACATTGACTTAGAAAATTTAAATTTCACACAAAAGCTTAAAACAATATTTGGAAAAAAATTAACTTATGTGCAGTCAAAATTTGGGGCGTTTGATGCACCCTAATATATATATATATATATATATATATATATATATATATATATATATATATATATATATATATATATATATATAACGCATTTTGACACTGACACTCGAATATTTCTTCCAAGTAATATTGTCTTAACATATATAAATACTGTGCTTCGAAACTAGTATTTCTGCATTACTTTTGGGCAGGTTTTAAACCTCTATCTAAACTGTTTAAGTATTTTAGCTGTGTGGCCCTGGAGAAGAAGATCCGGATAAAAAAACTTTTTCGCGTAAGTCTAAATTCAGCATACTTTTAATATGCTACTATAAAACAATATAAATTTCAATATATTTTTACAATTATATTGAGTTTTCTAAATATTTTCATAAAATATACTTGACAACTATGTTTGTTTTAACAATTTTTCGCAATTTGGAAGATGTCATACACAACATCATAAATATGTGTTATTACTACAATATGCATGCACATAGTGACTATTTACTTTATCCATCCGCATCCATCCTTTCTTACCAAAACACACTTCTTTGTTCTTTATAAAACACACTTCTTTGTTCCTTATTTGTTCATAAAAGTATGTAACACATCAGTCAAAAAGCCCCGAGACTAACTACTTAAAAAAGATTCTTCTTACCATATTGGCTTTATTCATCAACATAGTCACCTCAATATTTCGATGCTTTTCTTCTAGAATGATTTGTCAAGACCTCTGAAAAACGTTTCATTTGTACCAAATCTATTTTTGTGGAGCATTCTTTTGAGGATGCAAACAGGTACTAGTTGCTAGGGGTCAGAGTAAGGTGGGTGGCAAACCAAGTGGAATCTAAATTCATATGGTTTTGGCATCGTAACCATCAACTTGTGACACTGTGCATTGTCTAGGTGAAACAGAACTTTCTTTGTCCTCATATGGAGGGACGGGGAGGGGGTTCTTTTTGATTTTATCCTTCATACGGTCTAACAAATATGTAATACACACTACTGATAGTTTTTCCTTTTTCCAAGTAATCAATGAATATAATACCCGCGGCTCTCCGTTCAGCTGACTGCCGACCTAACCTGACCTGACCCTGAATAAAATTTTAAAGCTACCACCAAAAAAGAAAATACACAAATTTTGTAATGCCGACTGCAAGCAGTGTATTTGAATTTGATTATTAAATACCGCGCACACCCTCTAGTAGTTTTCAAATACATAGATAAATTAGCTCTCGTGTTATATTCCATGTAAGCACACTCACTCAATTAGGTTGGAGTCTGCTATAGAAAGCTTCATTGGAGCAACCTCATTCGTTTGGATTGTGAAATTTTTAATTTTTTCTCTGCATAAAC
Source organism: Hydra viridissima (assembly GCF_058129835.1). Classification (NCBI taxonomy): domain Eukaryota; kingdom Metazoa; phylum Cnidaria; class Hydrozoa; order Anthoathecata; family Hydridae; genus Hydra; species Hydra viridissima. The sequence continues at coordinate 22,367 of NW_028324343.1, forward strand.
TTACCGTTCGGTACCGTTATGATGGAGCATGTCGCGAAAAAACCATTTGGATTTTTAACAAGGCTCCGTTTGAAAGTAAAGTGGTGTTCTACAGCCGATGCAACCGAAACAATATTTAATGGCTATATTGGCATTCAGAAGGTTTTGCAGTTTATTTTTGCTGGAAGAGTTTAAGGTTTATTTTTGATAAAATTACAACTCATCAAGCCTAACGTCTGAAAAATCCAATCATAACAGACTCTTGTTTACTAGTCTAGGTCTAATTAATGAAGTAGAGAGATTATTGCAAAAAGAAGTTCAAACAGGATTAATCTTCTAAAATCACTCTTTCCCTTTTTTTAACTTATAAAGAGTACAGTTTATTGACAGAAAATGAAAAAAAGTAAATTATAAAACATTGATAAAAACCAAAAAGAAAACACAAAAGATAACCACAAACTCAACCCGCAGCTTATATAATACTGAATAATTTACGCGCTGAGTTTTTTCTGTCGGATGAAAGCGTATAACTAAAAATCAGTTTTTGTGTGGTTTCTTTACTGAGTTCCATCTGTTTTTTTGTTTTTTTATTTCTTTACTGAGTCTATTTAAATGATAGCATCGAGACTTAATGTTACGGACAAAAAGGTGCCAGTTTCACTCTCTAAACTCATTTTAGATTTCAAGATGCATAAAAAAGAAATGGCTTAGTGTAAATACCAATTAAATTTTTTTATATATTTAGGATTTTTCGAATCTAAATTTGAATAACTTTTAGTTATTCAACTAGTTAACCATATTATTTGGTCATCATACAGTGATGGAAAAAAAAATTTGTCTTACGCACTTTGAAAAAATAAATTGTAGTGTCAGTAATTGCCAATAATTGATGTGATTCTTTTATATTTTTTTTTTTCATATGAAATTTAGTGTTATATATTATTTCCTAAAAAAAGATATTTAGTTCTCTTTGATTTTTTTCATTTAAGTATTTGTTAAAAAGTATTGAGAATTAATTAGAAAAATATTAAATACAGAAATTGTATGTATAATGTAATACAGAAACAGTTTTGAAAACCCATTCTTTATATACAAAAAAGTTATGTAATGAAAATTAATATTTTGTTGCATTCCTTTATTATTCTAATTGCACTAAGCCTTTTGGGCTGTTGACCGATTTTTGGCATGTTACAGCCAGAATTATACATCGTGCAGTTTTTACAATCTGCCACAGATCTTTTTGTTCCGAGCTTTTTGTTTTGCTACCTCATCTTCCACAATTTCCTATAATTTTTTTGTGAAGTTAAATATGAGGATTGTGGTTGGCTATCCAATTGAATTATACCATTATAGCTTAGCCGTGTGCTTAAGATCGTTATCCAGCGGATATGCCTAAGAAATGGCATGTTATCCTTAGCATAAAAAAACATTTTTGCTAAACGTATATTGATATAGATAGCAGCTACCATAGTATTTGTTATTAAGTGAATTGGACCAAAAAAAATCCCCACATTAGAATGCTTCCTCCATCAAACTGGTTTATTTTCAGTTTAACGTGTCAAACTGTTTATCTGGTAGTCTGCGTACATACTTCTTATCATCTGACCCAAAAATACTAAATTTAGATACATTTGTCACAAAACAATGCCCCGTTTTTTATTGGACATGAGAATATTTACAGAAAAAATCTTTTCTGGCTTTAACATCATTTTTTTAAAAATTTTTTGGGTATTCTTGCTAGTAAATTAGCTTCTACTAAACTTTCTCTAACCGTACATGACGTTACATTTTATTTTAAATTACTTTTAACAGTGTTGATGGAGTTAAACGGAACCATTTTAGCTTACGAATAAACAATTTATCTTCCCCACAAGTTGTTTTTCTTTCCAACTTTTAGTTTCAACACTTTGTGACACTTAGATGCATTATGAATACTCCGGTAGAGTATCCAAGACTTTCCACTGTTTTTGAGTTGCTGAATAAATTCCCGAGGAGCAATGCCACATTTTGCTCATAATATCCTAAGTTAGAGTCTGTGAAATATCTGTTTACATATATCACCGTATTATTTATTTTAAATTAGCATATTTCCTGCTACACAATAATTTAAAAATTTGGTTTTCATTCAATATTTATCGGATTCTATTTTTTTGGCCAACTTCAAAATGCGTGTTTTTACTTTAATTGTAAATACTTAACTGAACATACATTGAACAATTATCAAACTTACCATGTTTACAAATGTACATAATAATACTGTTTAAAACTAGAGAGCACCACGTTTGAGATGCAACAACTATTAAAATTTTTTAAAGGTAGGAACGTAACTCTGGTGTATTATTATTTCCATCATTGTATTTAATGATATTTCACAAGCTATAAACCCAGCGCCGAGTTTACTTTTTCTAAACACATCCTCGAAACTCAAGCAACTAGAAGAATTTTTAATTAAAACTTTTTTTAGAACTTTCTAATTGAAAAGCTTGCGACCAAAGAAGCAAAAAATTTTTAAAAACATCAAGTTTTGATGACTCATTACGCATCGATACTGACGGTAGCTATAAAAACAAAAAAAAAAAACAAAAAAAAAACAGAAAAACTATTGTTTTGTAATGAAGGTACAATCTTTAAATCAAAGGCTGACATTTCCATAGCAATATGCAAAATAGAATAACATAAGAAATAACATTAAAATAGAATAAAATAAGAAATAACATTAAAATAGAATAACATAAGAAATAACATTAAAATAGAAATTTCCAATATTGATATTACTAAGAAAAGTAAAAATTTCATTTTTGTCATCGATAAAAAAAGAATTTTTAAGACTACCAAAAATGTAGTCAAAATGGGATGAAAATTTACATTTCAAAACCTTCACAAGTAAAGTTTGGATTATGATTCTTAATTTAGTTTTGTTAAAAAAAAAAACTGTTATTAAAGCTAGCACTTTTTGTATAAAAACTTTTATAAATATAAAACACTATGAACATAATCTCTTTGACATCTCTAAAATAATATGAATCCTGTATCTCTTTAGACCTTTACTCTATTTAATATGGCACAAAGTTTCTACAAAATATAACAAGAGAGAAAACAAAACAGCATAAATCTTTACATATTATTCGTAAAAAGCATATTCTTAGGGGAAACAAAACGACAACATGTATGATTCTGCAAAAGCTTAGTTAAACTTAATTTTTGACTATCAAGTCCTGCTATTTCATTCTGTAATGTTGAAATTCGCTCCTCAAGTGTGCTGCATATCTTTGAACAAAAAGAAAAATTGCTATTCAATACAAACAAACTTTGTAAAACAATTTAAAAAACATCCTGAAGTAGCAAAAAACAATTACTTTAGCTTGTTAAAAAAACTTGTATTTATATCAAAATTTTTGAAACATCAGCATAATGCTATTATAAGCTTTTAAACAAAATTTGAAAAATAAATACTATTTACCAGTTTATAACTACAATATGCTGATTCCCTTCAAAAGTTCAAACTTCACAGGTTTACTTTTACTTTGGTTTTAAGAAAATTTTTAAAAACCTAAAGCTTTTAAAAGATATTTTTTTCTTCTAGAAAAGTAAAAAATTGTAAAAATATTGCAATGCATTAAATTTTATTTAGATGAAGAACTGCAAGATTCAATATGATTTTAACTTATCATTGAACTTTACTTAGATAGTAATAATTAAATAAATTAGTAATATATACTTTTTCTAAATTCCATATTCTTTGTTTTCTTTTTTCTCTGCATTTTCTTGCTGCCAAGCGATTTCTTATTCTTCTCTCCTCAAGTGGAGTGTTAGATGCATCCTTTAAAACCAACATAATATTGTTACTAATAGTTAAAATCCTATGCTAAAAAGGAGTACATCAGTGATGCATAAGCATCTCTAATGTACTCCTCTTTAGCATAGGATTTTAACAATTAAAAGTTTCAATATTGTAGGAATTACATGTTAAGTAATAATTTTAAATTTGGTACTTTTATAAAAAGTGAATTTAAGTTAATTACTTACCTTTGAATTTTCTTGTTTACTATCAGAATCACTAGTTTCTGAGTCACTTCCAGTATCATCATTTCTACTCATTTCATTGACTTCAAATTCACTGCTTTCATGGCTTTCATCATTAGATGACAAAAGCTTAGCCTTTAGAGCATTGCGTAACTTTGATTTAGCATTTTTTTCCCCAACCTCATCATCCATCTCTATGACAGATTTAAAAAAAATACTATTTTCACATATATTTACTAGCCTGTCTTTTGTTAATTTCAAAACTTAAAATTTTATGAGGTTAGATAAACAAGAATGCTCTATTTTTATAAAGATATGTGTAAAAATTATCTTCTATTTAGTATGTACCCAAAAGGTTTTTAGGATTTTTTTCCCCACACCCTAAATGTCAGCAAGCATTTTTTTAGCAACCCCTAACATTCTTTGCATAAAATTCCTCTAATAGCAATACTTAATTTTTTGATTTTGAAAAACCTAAAATTTAAACGCTTATATTTCATGGCAGTGTGCAGTTGAAATCACTTGTGCCTTAATAGTGGTAGACTTTCTTGCTCAGCATTAACTTAAATCATAAATCTTGAATACTTATTTGTGTGTTTTCTATTTACAATCCTTTGCATAATAATAAGTTACCCTCGTTTACCTACCTTTTTTTTTTTTACAAAAAAAAAAGAAAATATTTGAACTTTAAAAAAATTTATGTATTAAGAAAGTTCTTTTTTACAAAAAAAAAAAAAGGCTACCTACTTCAGGGATAAATAAAGAGCAGCAGGAACTTATTAGACATTCAATAGAGATACTCGTATAAGATCAGATTTATTGTTTTGAATTTTGACTATCGATGTTCTTTGCGTAATAAAATTAGTACCTTAAATCGTTGCATAACTGACGTTATTTTTAAAACATCGAGAACCGTCAAGCACGGTTTATTTTTACGGTTTATTTTTAAGTTGCAGTACAAGCCTTACTTTATATTTTCTAAAAAGAGAAACGCTGGGATGACAGAAAGCTAATTGATATTGCTTAAAATTAAAAATGATAAATAGCTGCTAAATGAAATAAAACATACCAAGAGAACTGAGCTCGTTACTGAAGTAAGCTTTTAATTCTATTTATGTTTTTGTACTAACTTTAAATTAGAAACAAACTGCAATCAATTCCAAAAGAGTTATCCTAAATCTTACCTATCGATTAATTAGTGGTAAAATAATCAATGATTTCATAGTGTTTCGTCTTGACGTGTTTAAGCAATGAAGCAGACTAGCGTCATTATAACGGATTTTTTTCTTGCTTTTCTGAAAGAACTATGCAAATAGTTATATAGAGGCATTGTCTCACCAAACCAATTATGTTATTAAACTAAATTACTTAAACTAAATTATTTTAATGGCCATTCTTTAGATGTTTGCGATATGGAATAAATAGCGAAATGTAAAAGACGACTAGAAAGGTTTTATTTGATGACTCATTTGTAATGTAAACAATTTTTGACAACTTAAATTTTGCAAATATAAAGAAAACTCACACCAATTACTTCCTGAAAAAAATCAAGTCCCTTAAGATCTGAAAAGAATCAAAGTTTTACAAACTGGTTTTCTTCATACAGATTTACAATCATACAGATACGTTTTCAGTGACGCTAATAATTCGAAATAATGATGACTAATTGTAAAATGACGCTCACGTTTGGAATTAGTTGCTTTAGGGTTACAGACGAATCCTGTTGTTTTTAATTCCTTCCGACTTCGTTCTTCCTTTGATCTTGGAAAATTTTTTTTTTCAGTGAGACCTTTGTAAAAATAACCAACCAAATTTATCTTTAAGAGCTGCAGTTTCAGATAAAAAGCTTAAAAGATCCTGTTCTTAAATACTTTTTTTTAAAACCATTTATAAGTGACGTCATGCTTACTTCCGTACGAACGTCATCGCAAATGGTGGAAATATTTTTTTTAATGGAAAAAAACAATATAAAAGTGTAAATTCCCGGGTGGCAATGTCTTAAAAGCGCAATCCATCGAAGAACAGAAAAATAAGCTGAAAATGAAGCTCCATTCACTTGTAGGTTCAAAACAAGTTTTAACATTTTCCTTTCAGGATGCAGAAGTCTGAAAGAGGTCTCTGAGAACCTACTGTTAATTGCTAATCAAAAAGACGGACAAAAGTGGTACTCGAGTAGTGAAAACAAATAATGGTTAAACCGGTAAGAATAAAAAATAAAGCAATTGCAATCAAAAAGAAAAAGGAAAATAAAGAACCAGAGCAAAAATTATGCCTACTAGCACCGTAACTGCAACACTATTCTCAGATACAGAAAACAAAGGTAAAATATCCACTGAGAAATATGATCTAGAGAATGGTCATACTGCGAAAAGTAGTAGCAGTATTAGGGATGTCATCATGACTAAAGATATCATAGATGTAAAACCCCAACAGACACACGACGTTGAAACAACGTTGAAATAACGTTGATCAATGTCGATCAACGTTATTTCAACGTTGTTTCAACGTCGTGTGACAACGTTGAAACAACGTTGAAATAACGTTGACATTGATCAACGTTATTTCAACGTTGTTTCAACGTCGTGTGCCCGCTGGGACAAAGAAAAATGTCAAAGATGTACAAGAAATACCATGTAATACCAATTCTTATACCTAATTACAATAGCAGCAATTATTCATAATCACAATGTTGATGAAATGCTGTTTTTTTCGAACATTTACATTCATGCCTCGTTTGAAGTTCCTGTAAGAGTCACAGTTCTAGAAAACGACCTTCACGTTATTTATTATTGGTGAATGATACAGTTGAATGAAGATATTTATAGCAATTAAGAGAAGTGAAAATTAAGTGTCTTTATATTTTTAACAACAAATACGAAGACATTTTTCAAAATTCTTGGTTTGCCAGATGCGCACTACGTGAAATGAGTGTGAAGATTTCACCACCCCTACCCAGTAAACATTGGACGTCCTTAGACGTGCAATATTTACCGGGCATAAGGAATTTAGTGACATTGTTTTTGGAGAATGACATAGCTGAAAGAGGAGTGAAATGATTTCAAGATTTCAGTGTTATTAAAAATCGTAATTGATCTTTCAATTTCTTCATTGAGTTTTTTTTGCATTCTTTTTTTTTTAAGAACTTATTTTTATTTGAAAATTCAACCTCCTTTTTGTGATTTAGTTAGTTTTTAGATCAATGCATGTTGGTCTTCTTTTCTCGAATGTTTATCTTCATCAAGAAAACGAACGAGATAGTTATGTAATCTGATATCTGGATACCAAGCGATCCAGTTAATCAAATATTCTGGACAAGAAACATTTGGACCTTGAGTGCCTGGGTAACTGGATACAATCGGACACGTGAGGTTCAGATGTCTTATAAAAAAAAAATAGCAAGATCTTCACAAGTTGGGATCTCAGCCTACAACACTGCATCAACAGCAAACTTAAAATTGTTCTGTAACAATAGAAGTTTAAGTCTGTTAAAAATTGATTCCTATGCGTTACTTTTGGGTCCAAATTGTAGGTCAATTGTCGAAAAGCAATCATTAATCGAGAAAAGATGACCTCTAGTGAATTTCAAGTATTTCCATATCAGTTCTAAACTGCTTGGGTTTGGCACAATTGTATTGACAAAAAATCATAAAAAATGAAACACACCACAAAAAGGGTTTCTGATCAAATATATAGCTTAGTGAGTTATTAAACATTTTACTTGATGTTATCTATCACACCATTGATGATAAATTTTAATTTAAACTTGGGAAAATCACACTACTAGACGCTTCTGCATCTAATTAAAAATGATAAGGGTGATAATATTAGCCTAAGATACCAAAAAATACAAAACAAAAAATATCAAAACTATTGAACTTGAGTTTGGTCTTGATTAAACATCTTTTTTTTTCACAGTTTGTCCTAGAGAAACTTCGTTTCTAGATTTCTTGATTTCATCATAATTTAACACTCCCAGCAAGCACACAACGTTGATCGACGTTGAAATAACGTTGATCGACGTTGATCAACGTTATTTCAACGTTGTGTGCTTGCGGGGCTTATTTTATGTAAGAATTTTAGCATGATCACGAATTAAGTCTTAATAAAATTGTGTTATGATCTTTCACTTTGTATGCTTTGCTGCATTCCTTGCATTTTACTGAAACAATTCTATTATCTTAAACGATTTTTTCAAAAAAGTTCAGTAAAAAGTTCAGTAGGGCTAAATTACGAGGCATTTAAATAACCAAAAAAATTTGAAGATTTAAGTAGACAGCTACAACTGTTTTTAAGCAGTTTTTTCGCACAAACGTAATGTCAGAAATGTAATTAAGATGTAGAAAAATGTAAATGAAACCTAAAAAAATGGATGCGTTGTTGCCATTTTGGATACAGCAGGAGGTAAAAAAAAAATAAATAAAATACGCAAAATATAAAGACATACGTAAAGTTTTAAAAAATGTACATTTTAAAAATATTTGTCAATAATATTTGTAAAATGCAAAGAATGCAAGATAAAATACAAAGTGAATGATCATAACATAGCTGAAATGAGCTCACTTAAGTCGTGATCACAAGTTCTAGAGGGTTTAAAAATTACATAAACCTATACATTTTTACATTTTTTAAAAACATTTTTATTACTTAAAAATTAAAAAAGAAAAGCATAAAAAGTGATAGGAAAAAGACATACAATAAAAATAAAGATAACAATAAAAACAACCATAAAAAGATATAAAAAGTAAGTAGAGATGTACCTCAAAACTAAAATCTGACAACATTTAATGTGTAAAAAAAGCGAGCGGATTTTAGAATAATAAATTTTCCTAAAATAATTTGCCTCATTATCTAATTTTCTCTAGAAATCAAGAATACCGATATGAAAAGAATATACCAAGAATACCGATATGAAAAGAATAATAATAATAAAGGCCAAGAAGACTAATAAAATAAAATTAACACATAAAAAAGAACTAGTCAGTAGGTTTTCTTCTATATTTCACACAGTTAAAATGCATATTGTTCTGAAGTAAATCAGGATAACTTTTATTAATCATTTTTATCAGATTATTAGAAAAAATAGCATAGTTAACGTACAATGTCATGATCAAGAAACTAAGAAATAAAAAAACTGGAATGCACTTTAACTTATATAGTAACATTCTTCAAAGTTTGTGTTTTCAAATTCCTAATCAATTTCATTTTCAGAATTTATTTCTTCAATAAAAGGGATTTTATTTGTTTTTACAGCCCACTTTTCCATTTTTTCTTCTCCTTTAGCTTCATTGACTTGACTATTTTGTCCATTAGATTGAAAATTTTTGCGTGTTTCAACCTCTTGAATAAAAAACCCTCTCTTTGATGACAATGGTTCCTACATTTTGAAAATAAGATATTCTACATATAAAAAAAAATTATTATGATAAATACTTATAAAAAAGCTGTCAGCCAATAAATTAAACAGTGCAAAATGATATCCATAAAAATAGATTAAAATTGTTAAACACTTTAATCAATCAAAATTGAATTTTAAATGAAAGAAAAAGTATTACTATCAACCTCTATTTTATAGTTCACAACTTTGTTCGATTCTTCATTTTTTTTGGTTGTTTCTTCATCATCAACAAACATCAAATTCGGCATTTTTTTACCACCAACTTTCAATTTTGAAGTAAAAATTCCTGTTTCACTGCTTGAATGAGAAGACAAACTTTGATAAGAATCAATGTTACTAAAGCCTGCTAACTTTTCTAAATTATTGAAGAACTCATTTTCTTCAGAAACATTTAAGCAATCCTCTGTTTGTTGCATTTGTGGCATTGATCTTGAGAAATGGTTTGGGTATGCATCAGAAATTTTACTAACAAAGTTTTTATTTTCATTTTGCTGGTTATAAGAAAATGAATATAGATCTTTATTATTAACTCTTGTTGCTTTCATATCAAGCAAATCCTGGTTCACAAATGTACTTTCACTTCGTGATTTTATAGAATCATTCACATTTGCATCAATCTCTTCAAGGTCAGGTACATTACTCTCTTCCAGAAGATCAAACTGATCATACAAATGATCTTCATTTATAACATTCTTAAGCTAAAAATAAAAATTCTAAAACAACTGTATCATATTTTCCAATTAATATGTTTTACAAAAACAAGTAAAAAAATCTACAAATTTTAAGATTAAAAATATTTATGTGTTTGCTTTCCATTTAACAAAAAAATAAGCATTGCCTTTAAATGTCTAAAAAATGTAAACAGTAAAAAATAAAAAAAAGCTGTTAAGTTAAATATCAAAATATATACAAAGTTTTATTTTTAAGTGGTGAGAACAATTGAAGATTGAAACATTTTTAGTGAAGAATTTAAAAATATTTTTATAGGGAATTATTAAACACTCTAATGTTTAGTATGTTACAAAATAATATAATTTCATTTGTAACATACTAAACATTAGGATGGCCCTTAGAAAGTAGGGAAAAAACAAAAGTACTAAATTTAACTCTGGTACCTAATTAAAAAAATTATATGCAAAAAATCAGTAACGTAAATTATTCTTATTTGACACTTAGGGGTGGCCCTCAAGCTTCAAAGTTATGTATATTAGTATTTTGCAACTAGATTAAAAAATTACAATATATTTAGTATTTATTTAGACACATTCTAGTTTTCATGTCAACTGTCTATTTGTTTAGCTACATCTATTCAAGAAAATTTTCAATTGAGTCATGTTAATCACATAAACTACAATAGAAATGTATTAAACTTAGGATATCAAAATGTCCTGTCACCTTATTGTTATGTTCAAGTAAGGCTCACATCATTGTTTCAGCAGAGCATTCAAATGGACTAAATTCACTTGTTGACCACTGGAACTGGTATGTGACACTTTGGTATCAAACAGAGCTAACCCAGCGTATTCTTCTAATATATACCACAATTGAAGCCCATACTTCTTGCTTGTAACACCCAAAATAACTTTATGTGTATATATCAGTAGTTGTCCCATAATTCTGAAGTTGTTCAATAGGACCTCAATAGCAAGTGGTGCAGTCATCCAAGCTCATAGATGTAACAGAAAAGGTGGAAAAATCACAAATTACTTGACACCATATCACTAAGAACAAAGGTTGCATTCTTTGAAAAAGTCTTTTATCTGTCTACAACTGACGTTAGTTGACAGGTTCTTTTGAGAGAGGTGAAAAGCTTTGTTCTCTGCTATTTTAATCACTGTGAGGGAATCCAAATGAGTAATATTAAACAGACTGTCAAGCTGTTCCAGGAACTCCTCCTTCTTCATTGTTCTGTTTTTATGCTTCTGAAGGGCTTTGATGAAATATTGCTTCCAGCCTGTTGATGCAAATTTGGGCTGTTGAAATGAGTATTCAAGCCTTTTCACAGAAGGCAGACACTGCTTTGATTGAGTGTCAACTAAAATCTCCAACTGTTATTTTCTCTACTTTGCAGAAATGCAAAAAGTAGCCAAAGTGAGTTAATATTTGATGTCCATAGGGGAAAAACCAGACGTATCATAAATTATAATATTATTTGTTCTCCTCTTTTTTTCTTCTTTCCATACATATATTGATCTAACTGTTACCAGTAAAGAGTAGTTAAAAATACTACATCCTGTAGAAGTATAAGACACTTTCAAACTTTAAAATCTATAAAAGTTAAAAAGCTGCAAAATATGACAAGTCTGATTTTTCCCTTGTAATCTTTATTTAGTTTTCCTCTGGTTTCCATTTTAAGCCTTGAAATAATATAACGGATTATTATGAAAAACATTGAATATTGTCATTATTGTCAGTACATTAAGTACATATATCAGTACAAGTCACACAATTATTGGCTAAAGATTATTCAATAAATACTTTGGAATAATTGTTTATATCAAACTGCATCTGCATTTTGCAATTTAAATGATAATTAGTTAGATCTTTATCTAATTAGTAGTGTACAATTGAATAATTGTCCAATTCAAATGCAGAGCTAGGTTGTTTCAAAATACCTGGTTAGGCAAAGCTAATAGTTAACTGATTGTTGAATGAATATTGAAACACAATACAACATTGTGTACTTTTGCTGCCAATGCACTGTCAATTACTTTAGTAACATCAACATTTCATAGAATATATATGGAACAATATTTAGGCAAAAGTAAAACAAATGCTGATTATTACATTAAGGCACATCATCAAAAAATTGCTGATGCTACGTGATTATTTTAACAACATTACATTTTTAAGAGCCATCTTACTAAACGTACTAAAATAATCTAAGGACTTAAAGACATGTTTTTTTAACATTCATTAAAAAAAGACATCTTTAAATCATTTCGTTATTACACAACTTATTAGATTATACAACAACAACATTTGTATGTACAAATAAATTTTTTAGATTGATTGAACCAGCAAAAAGCATTTTCAGATTCATGTTTGAGTATCATAAATACTGAGTTGTTGAACCAAGCATACCTAACAAGATATGTAGTAGATGTTTTCTCAAGAAGTTTCTGAAAGTTATTGTGAGCGTTGAAAAACAGTGGGAGAAATTCTTATTTTAGCAAACAGTGGGAGAAACTCTTATTTTATGGATTTTCTTACATTGTATGCTGTACTGTATTACCTTATGTGACTCATCAAAATATAAAGAGCAGTGTGGAGAGGCAACTCATTCAAATTTCAAGATTGTCTTGCCAATAATAAACAAAGTATTAACCACAAAGATTATGGGGAGTTGAAAACTATTAATTTTGTGAATAAATGATTTTAATTTTGAAATATTATAGAGTAAATGTAACTTATAGTCAAAAATATTATGGTAATTTTTTGCACTAGGAACTGAAAGCAATTTTAATCAGTTTTTGATCTTATTCACAAACTAAAAACAACAAATTTCAAAAATCCCAAGTGATACTGCATCAAAGGTGTCCCTCCACTGCTCCACACTGTCAATAATATTTTATGACTATTCAGAAATAAACTGGACAATTTACCTTTTCTGACGATTCTTCTTTTTTAATACTTTTTGCTTTATCACGAATGCTTATTACATAATCTATGGATTCTTGAATCCTTCTCTTTTCTTTATTAATCCAATTTTCACGTTCAGCAGCTTCAGCTTCTTGTCCACCAATTGACCAAGCTTCTGCACAAGCTCTCTCTTTTGGAAAAATAGGTCTGTCATCCAAGTATCTCAATTTTTTGCATTTCAAAATTAATGTTTTTCTATAATTGCTTATATCCTTAATAACAGGATTGCCCATTAAGTTTAAAACATGCAAGTTTTCCATTCCACCTAATATATCAATAATTTTAGGATCAGATAATCTATTATAAGATAAATCCAATATACTTATGTTCACACATTCAGAGAGGTGTTGAATGTCTTCAGCAGTAGTCAAATGATTATGATTTATTTGTAGAGTGTTGAGGACTTTCAGACATGACAAATTTTCAATTTTTTTAATACTATTGTTGGAAACATTTAAAGTGTCCAAAGCTATCAAATTCTCTAAATTTTCAAGATGACTGATCAAATTTTGATGAAGGTATAAGCATTTTAAATGTAATTGGTGGTCTAAATTTTCAATCTTGCTTAACCCATTGCATTCTAACCACAAGCATTTCAGACCTGTATATTCTTCAAGGTTCTCAATGCGACCAAAACCTTTGTAGTGCAAATAAAGAACGTCATTTAAAGAAGGTGTTTGATACAGTTTCAAATCTTTGCATATTTTCTTCAGAACTTTTTGTGTCATTCTGGGGAATTTTTCATCTTTATTGTGGTCTTCAAATGAAGCCACCATTTTGAATCCTTGTGTTATCCTAAAATAGAAAAAAAGAAAGAAAAAGAAAAGTCTTTTATGCAGTTTAATAACATAAGACATAATAAAGCCTATTAAGAATTAAATCAGATTTTAAAAAGAAAAGCTGGTGATATTGTTGTCTTAAGGCAAGTAAAATTCAAACAGACTTTCAAAGTAAGTTACGTTATGGCAAATGGAATACAAGAATATAAATGTGTTATAATGATAATAATTAAAAAGATTTACAATTATTTTTGTTCTGTTTACAAGTACAAAATGGAATAAAATCAAGTTAGAAATAATTGGCAAAAAAATCTTTGCAGATATCTGAAATTCTACCACATGATTAAAGAATATGTAATATTGCTACTGTACGTTAATCATGAACTATTATTAATATAAAAAGATAAATTTTAATTAATTGATTTGCTCTAAAATATACCTTCACAAATAAAAATTTTACAAAAAAACACACAGAAATGTTTGTGTATTCATGTATGTTTGTCCTTAAAATTAAATCTTCTATTTCTAAAATTATATTTATATTATATATTAGGATTTGACTTTAAAACCAAGAAATACTTTAGGCAGAGCTACACTAATATAGTTATTGAAATAATCGGCGTTGTGATTGCTCTTTTGTTGTTTATTCGTTTCCGTGACACTGTATAATAAGGGGAAATATTTTTTTATATAAACCGAAATGAAGTGCCGTAAATTTCATCAAAACAAACTAACAAATTTAGTGAATAAAAAGATGTTTTAATGCTATTACATTTTCTATAAATAGAATATCTTTGAATGTTTAGTATTTTTTTTAAAAAAAATATACATATATGCTGTGTAGAGGTTAAGGTTTTTATTTATACAAATATTTTGTAATTAATATCATATTCTTTACCTTTAGAAAAAAAAAAGAAGCTATGCAACAAAGTTTAGTTCACTTGATTAGACAAAATAGTTTTTATGATGATGATAAATGTTCAGAAAAAAAAATCCATCTAGATGATGAGAAAAGTAAAGAAAACATTTCCATTCTTCAAGGTTCCAAGCGTTGCAGAAAGTTAATAGTAAAATTTTCTCCTGCATTTGTTTTATTAGGGACTCCTGAAAATGAAATGCAAGTAATCAGTAAGTTAACGTTATATGCATATATAAAATTATATATATATATATATATATATATATATATATATATATATATATATATATATATATATATATATATATATATATATATATTGTTTTGTTTTGTTTTGTTTTTTTTTTACAGAGAATTATCACTTAAGGTATAAGTTTGTAAAAACAGAATGCAAGTTGGTGAGAAGTATACTTTTGGCACATGGATTCAAGGAGGTTTTTTTTCTTTTATATTTATGTATATTAAGGAGAAATATTGTTACATGCTATATATATCAACAAAAATCTAAATTATATATGTTTGAAATATCATATCAAATATGATTAAAAAACTTAATATTACTTGTACTCAGGAGTCCATTTTGATAACTTTCTGTTTGAGTTCCAAAAATGAAGTCTAGTTGTCATTTTAGTCATTGAATCTAATATACTACCACCATCATGCTTAAAAGTAGCCTTTAAACATGGTTTGATAAATTCTGTCACTTCTCTGTCTAACAAATTGCCACTGACTGTTTCTGAATAATTGAAATTTGGATTCATTGGCTTACAGGACTTTTTCCCAAATATTGTTTTGCTAATTTTGGTGATCCTTTGCATAATTTAGTCTGTTACTTTTATTTCGTTTATACAAAGTGTTTTTCAAATAGCAACACAGCTTTGAGTCCAGATATTATCAAAGATTTCTAACTGTGGAAGAATGACCTGTTGCCCTTTTAGGTCTTGAGCTAGATCTGCACTGACTTTTAAAATGGCAAACAGAAGTAACTTTTAAAAAATTTTTATCATGTCTACTTAGCTTTCAGTGTTGACCAGAAATTTTTTATTCCACAGCATCACCAGTTTCAGTAAACTTTTATATTACTTTTTTGACAGTGTTTCAAGAACATTTAACACCTTTGGCTATTTTGAATTGATAATCTTATTGGTATAAAACAATACTTCTATTTTTATTTGATAAAAAAAAATTCTTAGCATTTCACTTAGTTTAATTGTTTTTTTTCAATAAAAGTAAGAACCAAGTTTAAGTTATTCAACAACAAAAGGAAATGTTCTACAATTGTCTAAAAATCTTAGAAACTATTTACTCATTAAGCCGATAAATGAATTCTTACACTTACTGTATATATTCAATACTCTTAGATAAAAACACAAAAACTATACTAAATTTCTCACTAATAAGTGGCAAAAAAGGTAAAAATCAAAAGTTAGATTCATTTTTCTCATAAAATCAATATGAAGATGTTTACTTTTTTAGCATAATTTGCAATCTACTGCATCTAAAATATAACTAAAAAAGTATTTTTCAAAAATGAGGTTAAATGTCCAGGAGAGAAAATCTTTGAGAAATAAGTGTTCAGAAAATGTCAAATATGTCAAAAATTCCCTTCAAAAGTTCTCATATAGGTAGCAATTTCAAATGCAGATATATGACTCCACTTACTCTTAAGACCAGGTCATGTTCCATCTAATCTAAGCTATATATTGAGGAATACTTAATGAAAAGATTTCTCCTATTTCTTCATAAGCATTATCCTGAAAATTCATTACATATTTTGGCCTGATTTAGTAAATGTCCATTACTCAAATGCCACTGCATGGTTGGATGAAAACTTGAACTATGCTGCCAAGGAGATCAACCCACCAAATGTTCTACAAACAAGGCTAATTGAAAATTTTTGGGGTTGTTTAGTACAAAATGTTTAGGAGAAAGGCTGAGAAACAAAAACAACTTATCAGTTGGTCAAAAAAAAAATCAAAACAAAATTGAAAGAAATTAAGTTAGAATATGTAGTAGATCATGGTGTTTTTCATTATTTAAAAGAAATAAAAACTTATAAATGAATAAATATTTTACAGAGCGCAAAAAACTGTTTGTTTTTTCATTCCTTAGTTTTTGAGATTTAATTTAAAATTTTGTCTCTTAACTTTTTTGCCACCTGTTAGATTGAAATTGAAATTTTGTTTATAGTATGCTTATTTTGTTGTATTGATAAAAAATTCTATTTTGCATACATACACAAACACATGCACACACACACATACACACACACACACACACACACACACACACACACACACACACACACACACACACACACACACACACACACACACATATATATGTATGTATATATACACATATATCTTTGGGTAGCACTATGGGATAAAATGATAAAAATTGATCACAAAAATCAAAAATCACAATTTTTTAATTTTCAATTTAGATATGATTTTTTATTAACTAGTTATTATAGAAATTTGTAGCTAAATGAACTTTGAAAATATCTCTCACAGTATTGATATTGTAGGTTATCGAAATTGATATTTATTAATTAAAAAAAAAAAAATGAAAATTTCTGATATTACTTGCAAAAAATTTGCGCAAACAAATAGAAGCTTTTCCCACAACACATATTTAATAGTTACAAATGTGATTCTTAGCAATTGATTGCAACTGATCAGATCTATATTTCTCCATGTATAAAACATTTTAAGAAATATCCAGAGATATGGAATTTGGGGTTATTACCATATTTTTGGCTTTACAAGACCCGCATTCTTTATAGTATCAAAAAGTATAAATTATTTTGGTATCAAATGAAAGGTGAATACTCCGGGTTTCAAAAAGGTTAAGGTTATATACCTCTCAAAATCCCCGTTTGAGAGTTATAGAATTTCAAACAGAATGATGGAACTTCACAAAAACCTCAATTTGAGGGGGGTGTAAACTTTATAAAGTCATTAAAGATGATTAAAAAGAGATTATTGAATCTAATTTAAAATTTGTCAATGAATATAAATAAAGTTTAAGTTAAAAAAAAAAATAACAAATTTGACTCATTACCCTCATTTTTTGGGCTGGACGGCTAACGCTTTGGGGTTTTTGTTGTTTCCAGTCTCCAATCACCACAATTTTTTGTGTAGCATCCTCATTCCTTATATATATGAACATACTTAAATATGGAGTTTTCTTCATGTTTCAAAGTTGCTTAGCTCAAACATCAAAAAAGTTGTCTACGGCCTTGCTAATACATACATGTGATCGTCTTTATAATTTGCATTAAATATTATTTCTGAAAGCTTACATGCACAAAATATTTATTTAAGTATAACTCCTTTTTAAGTAAAATTAAGTCATTATGCATTTAGGGTAGAATTCTTGGTAATGTTTGCATATGTAGTCATGCGCATAGTAAAGGTTAATTAGTATGAGTAAGCAGTAAATTATCTTATGACATTTATTATCACTTAAGTTCATCTAAACCAATTTTATTAAAGGATCATTTAATTAATTTTTATTGCGCATTTCATAAAAGTCATTAATGATGTACGAAAATAGTGAAAATACAGCAGCAATCAGTTTGTTGAAATTTGAGTATGGAAAATTGTTATTTAAAGAAAATTTTGAAATCAGTTTTTCAAAATGCATTACAAAGATTAAATCATTTTACAATAAAAAATTAACTGAAAGTGGATTTACTGCATTAAAAGAAGATTTGAATAATCTTAAAAGTAATTTCTCACGATATTGGAGATTAAGGAATTATGATTCTACAAATCTAATGCGCCATCATCCCACTTACTTTGTACAATTTGTGATCTCTCCTGAGTTTTTTGTTCAACAATGCCAAACATCACCATTAAGAAAAAGAGGACGACCATTAAAATCATTAAAAGAATTGTGCGAAAGGAGGCAAAATCAGGTGGCAACTCAAATAGCCGAAGATTCTGAAGACTGCATTTTTGTATTATTAAAAGCTGTTCAAACAGCATCACATAGAAAAGGATATAAATTCCTGAAACAATTGATTAAGATAGTCATCGATAAAATTGATAATGAAGAGGAGCTCCTTAGTAAAATCAGTACACAGAAACCAAGTAAGATGACGCCAGATAAGGCATTAAATCTTCTTATTGATAATTCATAATTGAAAAATACATACCAAAATTAACGAGTTGAAACGAAAAGTAGAAATGCCAACATCTTTCCAACATATTTTGAAGGCTCTAAAGCAAAGAAGAAATGTCGTCCAGATGAAATCCAATCATCTGATGTGAAAGCGTCAACTTCAATAAAATCACAACCTTGTCACACAATTTCGAGGATTGTACTATAAAAGAAGATCAAACTGTGAATTATATGAAGAAGGTAAATAAAAGTGACGCTGAAATGATCTTCGCAAACAGTGCTGATGGAACAACTGGTCAAATTGAATATCACCAGGCATCATCATCTGGTTCAGTAATAGATGAACATTCATTATTTACAGTTACCATGACACCATTACAGCTAAGAAGTAAGTTAGATGGAGAAATTTTATGGAAAAATCCTACTCCTCAATCTTTTCGATTTGTGCGCTCCCTGTCTCTGGAATTTACTAAAGAAACAATGGAACATGTTAAGGTAACCTTCCAACAAATTGAAGAGGACATCAAAAACTTGGCTCCATATCAAACAAATACTGGAGAAGAGTTTCAAGTTAATATATCATCTTTGTTCTTTCTGACTTTAATTGATGGGAAAATATTTTACTTGACAATAAATCTTCCCAAAGCTGCCCCATTTGTAAATCAACACCAAAGCATTTTAACAACTTGCTAAACTTTAATAATGATCAATTTAAGCCAAAAGGTGATTCGTCCCTTATTTACGGTTGCCAGTCTTTGCATGCTACCATCAACACTCTCAATTACTTGCCTAATTTATCATACAGAAAAAAGTTAAAATTATGGCAAGTTAAAGGTGAGGAAAATAAAAAAGCTTTAGCTGAAGAGAAGGACAGAGTTCGACATAAACTAGAGGACTTCTTTAAGATCAAAATTGATAGACCATGTCAAGGCGGACAGGGAAATACAACAACTGGTAATTTATGTTGGAGACTTTTCAGTTAAACTCATGATCTCACTAAAATTTTAGAACTAGATGATGAACTTGTATCAAATTTAAACACCATTCTTGCTGCCCTTAATTGACACAAACATTTGGACTTTGAAAGTATAAATGGTTCAACATGCCTGCCTCTCTTCATAAAATTCTTTGTCATTCAAAAAACATTATTATGACACTACCATTATCACCTAGATTTTTTGGTGAAGAGGGAGCTGAATCTTGTAATAAGTGTTATAGGCAGAATCAAAGATATCATTCTTGAAAGTGTTCTTGTAAAAGCAATTTGCTCGATGTATTTAATCGAGCATTAGATTCATCGGACCCTATAGTGTCTTCAGCAAAACTGGATGTGAGAATGAAAAGGATTAAACATCAGATATCAGAAGCTGTCAAAAATTTCCTATTATTTAAAAATTATGAACAAGAAGCTGATTGGGACACTACAACTGAGGAATCAAATTTCACGGATGTAAATGAAGGTTCTCTTATTGACTATTTTGAAGACATAGACTTAGATATTTAGCAGTAAATTTTGCATGTTTATTAATTATTAAATAACTGCAATATCTACCTACTTATAATATCTTATAATAAAATTCTTAATGCTATAATAAAAAACCCAAACTATTTTTCATTTACTTCTTATTGAGAACATATAAAAAAATTGAACATTAGATGGAGTTATGCAGAAAGGAACCAACCCACAAAATCCTTTGTCAGGACTAAGTCCAATCTTCAAATCTCCAATTTTGCAAATATTCTGATGAAAACCAATATGGGGTTTATGTAATGACATTTACAGGCATAAACAAACAAAATATTTATCACAAATATTTTTGTGCAAAATTTGTATACTTTTGTCCCATAGTGGATGGGTCAAGTTGTAATAAATGTCTGGTTTTGGTAATGAGACACAGTTAAAAAGTTGTTACATGACCAATGTTTTTTAAAAAAAATTCAATTTAATTCATTTTAATTGAATGTTGATACTTGTCAACTTTTATTCATAAAAAAGTGTTGTTGTTACATAACCATAAGAATGTAATACATAGCTTTCTTGCCCAACAGAATCATACCATGTCAAGATTTATATCCATAGACTTTTGAACTGGATGCTAAACATCTTTAATTGTCCATTCAAGAGGAGGCAGTTTTACTTGTCAGTTGTCCCCATCAATCATGGCAAAGAAAATTTCATCAGAGATGTTCAGCTGAATTCATTTTTATCAAAAATCTAAACAGTATTAGGTTGCACTCTCTGTATTGATGAGATTTTAATTTAAACTACTTGCCTGCAAACATCCAAATTCTCATCACAAATACCAGCTATCAATACATGTTCAGAATGAGCAAAATAACTTTTTCTGCAAAACTAGAAACACAATATCTTGATCTTCCTTATTTAGTTGTTGACACTGCTTCATAAGTAATTTGTTCATGTGTATTGACAGATCAGCGATTGTAGTGGTTCTCCTAGCTGTTCTTCAATTTTCTCAATGTATCAGTTTTTGAGATGATTGAAATTTATTTTCAATCATTTCAAAAACTGACACATTGATAATCTTTTTTCTAATGGGTATTTATCATGGTCACATATAAGTTTGATAAGTCTCTTCACTTGAACCACAATGCTGCTGACATTATTTGATGGAGCACTTGCTTTATCATAGATCTTTTTTACTTGGTTAGCAATAACCTTTGCTCAATCATGTGCTCTAGATAAATGTTTTCATCATGTAGGTGGAAAAATAACACTTAAAAATATCTAAACAGGTAGGGATTTGATTTGTGGGTAGATCAACTAAATTTGTAGATAAATCAGGCAATGATGTAACTGTTGTAAAATAGCATCATTTTGAACTGACAGTAAAATTCAATTTAAAGTTGGCATCAAATGTATGTATGTATGTATGTATGTATGTATGTATGTATGTATGTATGTATGTATGTATGTATGTATGTATGTATGTATGTATGTATGTATGTATGTATGTATGTATGTATGTATGTATTGTTTTTGCTAGAGCCATCCAAAAAATAGCCATTTTAATCTGATGTGGACTGGTTCACATCCTAAACCCTTCACATTGCATGCATTAACAAAATACCAAAAAGTTAATCATTTTCCAAGGTATTTAATTGTTTATTGAATATTTTCTTAAAATTTTGTATTTTCCTAATATTTTCTTAAAATTTTTTTCTGAAAAAGTTATGTAGTTCTTTTCCATAGTTTTTTGTATTTCTCATTCATTTCATTTGCACTGTATTTATAAAAGTATTTTTTTTTTCAAACAAAAAATTTTGTGACTAATGCTATGAGCAGGCAAAAATATTTATGGTTGATAAGTACATCAACATAGGTTAGCAAAATGATGCCAACCTAGACTGATATTTAATTTGGCATTGTTGATTTTGCTGATTATTAAAATCAGCATAATTAAGTTTGCTTTAGATCAACAATTGTTTTTTAAAGTCATATACAGTATCCTTCAAAATTAATATTTGGTCAGCATGCATTCACTAGAGTCTCAATTATTCTGAAAATAGTTGAATGATTTTAGAAGCATCACTTATATAAAAATAATTTTGTTAAATATTAAGAATCATAAATTTTTATTTAAAACTAAAAAATAATTTCAAACAAAAATTTATTTATTCCTGTGGACATCCAACAAAATTTTGGACTTTTGCTTTGGTAGCCCCCATAAGTTTGTACACAGCATTACAATCATAACTATTTGATACTTTTTTGCATAAAATTTTTGAATCTTTAATGTTTCTGCTAAGTTTTTATTTTTTTAAATTTTTCATTAAATGATTTCCCAGGACTTTTCAATAACTCTCAACTCTGGGCAGTTTGGAGGTCACCTGATTTATATTTGATCTATCTTTTTTGAGAGAAATTGTCTGTACATAATTTTTTCTCCAACAGCTCTTTTGTTCTTTTTAAAACTAATTTTAACTTAATGGAAAAGTTAAAATATTTTTTTTGAAGCCACATCATGTTTTAAGTAAAATCAAAATTCACCAATAAAACTACTGATAAAAAGGACATTTTATTTCAAATTTATTTTGTTTACATGCTTTCTAATAGCAATTCAATTTTATAGATCAAAATTAGTAATGCAATTTCTTATTTTTATGTTATGTTCATTTAATTAAAACAAATATGAAGAAATTCACACATATATTTTTTAATAATCTTGGTCCAAAATTCAATTATTCATTGAAATTACTTAATTCTTGATGACTTAAAGACTCATATTGTCCCAGGCTTCTGTAAATCTCCTTTTGAGGTTATCTTTATTTTTTGGAGGAATTTTTTGAATGGATTGGTCAAAAGATGTTTATTAGGATTCAATTTTGGGAGAATAAGGTGACCACTCAAGCCTGTTTATCTTATTTTTCTTATTATAGTATTTAATGATCTCTGCAATATATTTTGAATTATTATTTGGAATTAAGGTATATTTGAGGTTTCTTTGCATGATCCTAAGATATACTTCCTTTGTGATGGTTCCATTGATAAACTCAAAGTCATCAGCCCCAGACCATAATTCTTCCACCACTGCGTTTTTCTATAGAGATTAAATTTTTTATTTTAGATCATCTTACTTTCTTCATACTTCCTGATGGCTGTCAGATCTGAAAATATTGAATTTTGACTCCTCTGACCATAGGAAACTTCCCCAAAAGCATTCTGGGTTGTCAAATATGGTCCTTACAAACTTCAACCATTTTTTCTAACTATTCTTGTTGATGTATTGCTTCTTGAAAGCGTTATAGTTCTTTTAGTACTCTTAAAATTAGTATGTAAAAAAAATTTTTTAAGTGCTCTTAAAATTGTAGACAAACTATTGTAGATAAAAATTGCAGACTGCTAATTAAATTTTATTTTCAAGTTCTGTTTGAATTTTTTGTGCACTTAATGAGCAATGTTTATTTTCTTTAATATTTGCCTTCTTCATGATTCTTAAAAATCTTTTTGTGACCTTATTGTGGGAGATACTCCAATATCCCAGTTTTCTTTGACTTTTCTATGATGCTCTTAACTGTGGCCATGAGAAGTTTTAATTTTTTTTGATAGCCTTGGACAATCAAATCAAGAATTGTTAAAGGCATGTTAAAGACATGTGTTAAAACCAGTAAATGCATACTGGCTGAATGATTAATTTTGAAGGATATTGTATTTTTAAGACGCTACATGTATTTAAACTTTATTTTCTTGTTTGTAATTAGTTGTAATTTTTCAAATACTCTAATTTCTTCTTATTTCCTCAGGTCAAATGAACTTACAAGAAAAGACAAGCTGTGTAAAAATATTCAAAGAATGCAGCATTCTAAAGTATAAACATTGAATTTATGTCTCATTTTTCATTTCTTTTGTATTTTTTGTTTGTTAAAACTTTACTTTACCACTGTCTTTTAGGGGTACCGGCACTTCAACTTTATCCCTCAAAGCTTTATTCTTCCTACTGAACTTAATGAGTTTTATAGTATGCTTGTTTTCTTTTTTGAGTTTGTTACAAATCAGAGGTGAGAGCACAAGTTTTTGATTTTTATACATTTTGTTGGTAGTTCCTTCTCTGACATTTTGTGTTATGTTGCTCTCTCTCTCTCTCTCTCTCTCTATATATATATATATATATATATATATATATATATATATATATATATATATATATATATATATATATATATATATATATATATATATATATATATATACATATATATATATATATATATATATATATATATATATATATATATATACATATATATATATATATATTACAAATAGGAAGTATATTTGCATTTCCCAGCTGAACTCTCAACTGCTGCAATGTGGAAGATGTATAACAAAAAGTGTGATAGTCAATTAAAAGTTACCAAATGGTTTTTTACTAATATATTCAATACAGAGTATAATCTAGGTTTTGGGACCCCTAGAGTTGACACCTGCTCTGCATGTTCTGAACTTAAAACTTGAATCAAAAATACAAAAGATCTCCAAGCCAGAGAAAAAATAGTTTTAAACTTAAACATCCATTGCCAAAGAGCTGATGCTTATTTTGACAAGCTGAGGGAAGAAAGTGATGACCTTGTTACCCTCTCATTTGATTGTGAGAAGAACCAAGTCTTACCTAAACTATCAGATCAAGCTGCATATTATAGGAGGCAGCTCAACTTTTATAATTTTACAATTGTAAAAGGGAGCTCTCATAATACACTTAACAAAGAAAATATTGATTCTCACTATTGGATAGAGGGGGAGCAATGTAAGGGATCAAATGAAATTGCATCTGCTCTTTATTTTTCTCTGAATAATTTAAGCATGTCTAGCAACATAAAAAGAGTCAGATTGTGCTGTGATGGATGCCCTGGGCAAAATAAGAATACAGTAATGATTGGTATGATCAGTTATTGGCTCCACAATAAAGCTCATCCTCATATTCAAACAGTGGAACTGGATTTCCCAGTGACAGGTCACTCCTTTATCCCACCAGATAGGGTGTTTGGCACCATTGAAAAGGTCAATAAGAAGGAGATCATTGTTAGCCCCAAAGAGTATGTGGAGGTCATTGAAAAACATTCTGCAGTTTTCCACTTAGGAGAAGATTATGAAATTTTTGATTGGAAAAGTTATTTGAAAACAGTTCTAAAAAATAATGTTTCTTGGCATTTCAAAATAGCTAGTTGTAAAAGAATCATTATGTTAAAAAGACCAACAATTATTGAGGTGAGAGGTGAACCTTTTTATACAGTAGAAGTTAATGCTTTTAAATCATTGACCAAGAAAGGTAAAAATTTTAATTCAATTAATTTACCAATCATTCATTCACAAATTAAATTTTACCCAAAGAAAATAAAGGATGTAGAAAAGTTATTGAACTCTCATTATGGTGTTGATTGGAGACAAGATCAAAATCTTGAGTTTTACAATAAAATCATACCTAATGAGGAAATAGATGGCATTGACTCTGATCAGGACAGTGAATCAGAAGAAAATAATGAGCTGTGCTGTGGTGAAGATGGATCATCTGATGTTGATGATGCTGATGTTAGGATTTAGTAATTTAAATTTTGTGAATTTGAAACTATTTTATTGTAAAGAATTTCTTATTATGACATTGACTTGCCTTTTTAAAGTGTTTTTTAAGGTGCATATAAAAAAAAGAAAGCTATAGAATTTTTGTCTTGCTAATTATTACATAAGTAAATTTAATCTTTTAAATGTTGTTCACACATGTATTTGTGGCCTATACATGTCTAGCAGAAATTTTATGTACACCATAAATTTATTTAATAACACCATATTGCAAGAACCATAATAAATTTCTCATTAAAAATTTTTTCCGTGTTTTGTTGCTTCTACTATAAAACCCAGGTAGCTAAACTTATATGACATGTGATGCAGGTATTTCTTCAATTTTTATGACCACTAATAATTAGTTACGTTATTGCATTTTAATAGAAATTTAATGCATGGCAAAAATTATTTCGAAATATATTTAACTTTTTAAAAAACATTAGCAGGCTATCCTGCTAAAAAAAGGGGGGAGAGAGTTTTCTAAAATTGTCCATAGATGGCGTAAATATACTGAAAAGCGTGTGAAATTGCGGTGGACTTTAAATAACCATTGATTCCAAAGAAATTAATCACAAAACAATTAAAATTTTATTAAAATGTGCAGTGGCTGAATCAAAACCGGCTCTTTTTTGAAAAAATGCCCTTTAATTAAATATTTCTATTCAATGATTATCACAATTACTGATATTCACATAGAAAACCCTTCATTAGTGACTAAATATGAGGTGTATATGTTTTTTTAAATTTTTTTATTTGCACAAAAAAAAAAGTGTATCCTGTAAAATTTGCTTTAGTGCAAAGGGCCGGTTTTGAAGCTGACGGTCTCGTATATATATATATATATATACTTCTATGAAGAATATTTGCATATACGCAATAAATATATATATACATAAATATTATATAAAAAAAAGATTATAATTGCTTTAATAGCTTAAATCATAAGTGGAAAATCTGCATGGAAGTTTGAATTATACTTCTATTTGCAGTATCTTATAATTCTTTAACTTTTTATTTGTTTATTATTATGATTTAGACTCATTTTTTCTTAACATGTACCCTGTGGTAATGATCTTTATAATAGGTATGTTAATTACCATTATATTATTTTGCAGATGCATTTTCTAAAGATCATGGACCCTGGATTGTAAAACCATGTGCATCATCAAGAGGGCGAGGGATATTCTTAATTAACAATGTCAGTTAATAACTTATTTTATTCTGCAAAAATTATATTTATAATAATATTGTTTTTTTTTCATCAGTGCACAAAATTTGGTATTAAAATTTTTATTCCAGAGTAATGACATACCATTAGGAGACAATGTCATGGTGTGCAAATACATCAGTAATCCTTTGCTGATTAATGGTGAGGTTTCAAATTTTTGCTGATTAATAGTGATTTGTAACAGTTTTAACAGGTTGAACAAACTCAAATAGGTCTAATTTGATGAAAATTAGAAATTACTTAGTTAGAAATTTTTTATTTTGTTATTGAAAGATGGTGGTTTGAGGTTGCAGTAATAGTTAAGAGGTGGTTTGAAAATAATTCAGAAATGGTTTATTACCAAATAGCTTTATCTAATTAGAGTTGCTGATATTTTTTTAAAAAAGTAATTTAACTAGGCTTTACTTTTTAATGGATCAAGTACTCTCTAAAAATGTTTGTACCATATTTACTTAATTATTTCTACTGAATTATTTATTATTTTAACTTAAGGTTTTAAGTTTGATTGTCGACTATATGTAGCTGTGACATCCTATGATCCTTTACGCATATACTTGTTTGAAGATGGACTGACAAGGTTTTTTTTTTTTTTTTGTTGCTAAATTTATAAAAGTTCACTCTAAAAACTTACAAAAATTAAACTATTTTATCTTAATTACTATCACTAGTCTGTCCTATGTATAAATCAAAATTTTTTTCTTTTTGTTTTTTTTTGATATTTTGATTTCTTTTCAATATCTTTTACTTATTTTATAATTGTTTTTTTTTTCTTAAGATTTTCTACAGTTAAGTATGATAAAAGTGAAAGGTATTTACACAATCAAATGATGCATCTTACCAATTATAGCATTAATAAAACAAGCAGAAAATTTGTCAGGTAGGCAACTTTGGTAAAAAAGAGTGATCATACTTAAGTGTTTTAATGCTTTTTGAAATGGTCAAACACTTTTCTTTAAAAACTCTTTTTAAATTTTTTTGAGGTAGTGTAACTTTTTTGTTTGAATATAAGATTAACTGTGTCTAGGTACTTTTAATTTCGTCATAATTTTAAGTTTTCATTAAATTTTTTTTAAATTAGATGTGAAGATCCTGAAATTGAGGATTATGGAAGTAAATGGAGTTTTAGTGGAATGTTGCGGTTTTTAAAGCGCCAAGATGTAGACACTAAAGGTAAAATGAGCAAAAACTTAGATTTATATGTATATTGTGGAAACAAAGGTTGATATTGCAGAAATACAAAGATGTGATAAATAAATCATCATTTAGTTTATTTAAAAGAAGACCAAGAAACTTTTCTTGAACACATCATTCCTCTACCTGAGCTTCACATTATGATGGGAGTTGTGGATAATCATTGTACCTTACTTTTATGTGTTTGGCCAGCTTTTCAAAACTAGTTGAAAAAACATTACATACTAATGAGAGGGCACCATGGTGTAGGTTTAGATGGAATCAATTCTAAAAGATTTATGTTCCATTACATTAGAAGTTTATTGTTTTAATAAATACTAATTTTGACGTTTTACTTTTAAATATTATCAAATATTACTCTTCCATTTTTTAATATTAGCTCTGATGGCTCGTATTGAAGACTTAGTAATAAAAACTATTATATCCACTGAAATGGTGATTGCAACAGCTTGTAAAATGTTTGTGCCTTATAGAGGAAACTGTTTTGGTAGGTTTTTGAATAGGAAGATTTTACTATAGACTTTTTCTCTATCTACTAAAGACTGTCAGTGATTAAATCAGTAATCATTTTTGACAAAAGTTAAATTAATTGTTTTTTTAAAAATGTATTCTTCCACTTTTTTTAAATTTTTGCTTTATATATTATTGTTTATTGTTACCAAAAGGTTAGCCTAGTTTTTAAAAAAGCAATTACAAATTTACTGTATTTTTCATAGAGTTATTTGGCTTTGATGTATTGATTGATGAAAGTTTAAAGCCATGGCTTTTAGAAGTAAACCTTTCACCATCTTTGGCTTGGTAAAAATTTTTTGTATTTTCTATTTTATTATTAACTTTTGAAAGTTAACTTGATGAACTTTGAAAATTTCAAAAAAGAATTTGACACTAAAATGTAGTCCTAAATTTTTTTGGCTGTTTAAATGAATTTTTTTCTATTTACAGTGAATCCCCACTGGATTTAAAAATAAAAGCTAATTTGATAACAGACTTGTTTAACCTTGCAGGTACAAAATGTTCTGGAAAAACTCTGATAATTTTAATTTTTGTTTATTTCAAAGTTATTTGCTAATTTTATGTTTTTTATTAATTTTAGGTTTTATTGCAGTAGATACTACTTTTAAAAATTCACTTCAGTCAGAAAATCAAAATAATGAGGTAAAAATAAAAAACCAAACTTTTTATATCTTATTTTCTTTTATTGCAGCTAAAGTCTTTTATGCTGATTAGTAATTTTTATAGTTGCGCTCAACTGATTTTGCAGCAGCCGAATTAAAATCATTGACAAACAAAGCACTTAATAAGATCAATGATGGTTTGAAGATAGACGAGCGTCAGCTGCTACATGAAGCAAATGAAGAGTACAAACGGAGAGGAGGATTTATTCGAATATATCCTTCTCCTGAATCCTGGGAACTTTATGGGTGAGGAAATCTCTAAGTATCGCTTTTTAATAAAAATGATTATTAACTGAAGTTTTCAAAGTAATAGAAAGAATTCCAATTTTTTTTCTAACAATTTTATTCTAACTATACCAATTTGGCAAGTATACTAAAATTTTGATTTCTTTAATAAAGTTACAATAGTATTCACTTTAGATATCTGCATGAGCATCAAACACCTTACAATCGGATTATACATTCTCAATTATTCCCAGAACTGTATGTGTTTTTTATGTTTTATTATTAGACTTATATCTACAAATATTTAGTGGTCATTACTTTAACTATAAATCTAACAAGTGGTTAATGCTGTTTTCATTACTTATGGTTCCAACTTTGAATTTAGCTGGCATTTTTCTCAAAGACCACATTCTGCATCATATATTGCTCATACAAGGTTCTTGTTGGTTTTTACAATTTTTTTTTTGCTTTGAATTTTTGTGTTTTTTGTTTCATGTACAAAATAGTTTCTTTTTTTTTTAAGCATTTTGTTTCCTCGCAATTTATCTGCTCAAGCTAATACCCATCTCACTTCCAGCAACAAAGTAAAGTAATTTCTCTATATGATCTTTTTCTTTCAATATACTGCAGTGTAAAAGTCAAGTCTTTAAGTTGTTTAGAAGGGGAAAGGGTTAGAAGGGGGAACATTTGATTTTTCAATAAAACTTTTAAAATCAAAACTACAAGAATTTAGTACATATGCTTAAATCCCTTATACACTCAGTTAATTTATACTACAATATTTTTTATTTTTTTCATAAAATATATTCTTTTCTTATGTTAATACGACAACTTTGTTTACTTTTATTTTCTACTGTTTTTATTCAATTCTCTTACAACTTTTATACAGAAACAAAAAAATCTCGAGGGCGTAATTATGTACAAAAATAGCGTATGACTTGACTAATAACTTACATCAATTAACTTTAATGACAAGAATTTTATAAACGTAATAATAAAGTTTTATAACGATCAGCTATTATCACATCACCCCAAGAACTAAAGTTCTTAAGTAACATAGTCATTTAAATATGTCGGCTTTCTCCTTTCTCTGGTTGATCGTCTGATCGCTGGTAATAAATTATCAACAATTTTCTCTGCCACCAGCTTCCTCCTCAGCATAAACAACTTTTTCTTCGGTTTCTTCCTCTCGTGCAGCAAAAATGTCTAAATCTTCAAAATCACTTTCATCGCTGTCGATCTCTTCACTGATAATAGTTTCTCTTGAAGCGTTTGAAACATTTGAGGCAGGAGCTATTCTCACATCTCACACATGTCTTGGTACACCATCAATTTCAATATTTGTGTTTGTGAGTATGTCAGTTACAGTACCAATTTTCCAAACTGAAGTGCACTTTGCATCAGCAGGGCGAATGTAAACTTTTTCTCCAATTTTATAAGTTTCCATAACTCATTGTGATCTTTCCTGAGTTTCAGTGTTTTTCTCCTCTTAAATTGGTAGACACCAGACGTACATATTTTTCTGAGAAGCAGGTGCAGATTTCTCATTTGTTCCCACCGTTGGTGTTGCATTGTACCAAAATACCGCTAGTAACGGACATATTTGTGCCCTCGCAGCTGTTCGTTTTACTGTGCGGTGGTTACGCTCCACTATCCCATTCCCTGAAGGTCTATATGCACATCTATACTTCTTTTTTACACACCATTTTTCACATATGTTTGAAAATTCCTTGGATTTAAACACCGCTCCATTATCCATCAACAGTTCTTGCGGTGGGCCATGCTCCCTAAATACGGATTCCAATTGACTTACTACACTTTTGGTATCTTCGCACGGCAACTTTCTCCAAACTGCAAACCGACTTGGTCCACAGTCAATCATTGTTAAATATGGCGACCCTTTATAGTGAGTCACATCACAAGCAATTCTATACCATGTGTCTGGTACATCTAGCACTCCATTTTCCCATTTTACTGGTGCTGGATCAATTGAATTACATTGGCAACAATTGCGAACACATTCTTCAACGTCTTTTCTTAATACGTGCGGAAGTCTTCGTTGCACTGTAAACATTATCCGATTAACGCCAAAATGATGCTTTGAGTGACAATCACAAATTTCTTCAGCAATATTTACCCCACCTAGTTCTTTAGTATTTCTTTGTGAAAGTTCATTTATCCAAATTTTTGGAACTCTTGTCAACACGTCAGCTTTGTTTTTGGAGGACGGAACCCATTTCAATGTGATGTTTATATTATATTCTTTTATTAAGTCTTGCAATAGAGAAAGTCTCCTTTTAATAAACATTTCTGATAATCCATTTGATCGAACCCTATGACTTTCAGTCAGCATACTTTTTAACCATCCATGAACTGTTACTGAATCAGTCAATACTGACAAATTCTTTATATGCCACTTAGCAGCTAGGTTTATCCCACGCACCACAGCATCTAATTCAGCAATATTAATATGCATGACATCATTTATACTTCGAAGCCAGGCTGCATCCTCAATTATTACGCCATTGTATTCTATAGCAACCCCCATTGCCATGCTGCTTGCATCACACCACAATGTCGCTCCATTTTGAATTCCTTCAGCATTCCATTTTCCTCTCACAGAATCACTAACTTCCAATCGGCGCAATATTTCAATCAACCATGACTGAGCTTGATCTCCGATTAGATCATCCCAAGCATCTCCTTGACTATGTCATTTTATAAAACTGCAGGCAATTCTGAGCCAACCTCCAACAGGATAGTGACCTAATAAGTGTCCACATATCGAAAAAAGTTTCCGTCGTGTTACTTTTTCAGTTTTGATATCTTGTGACTTTGGAATGGTGTTTCCTCTTTTCCAACAAAGCTCCTTTTTTCCATTTCTAAATAGTTGCAAACCCAACACTCGTGCAGTATCACATTGCTCTGGCTCTTTGGTTACCAATCCATAACGCAGCAAATGATTTCCGACCTTTTCAACTGATGTTTTTTCCAAATTAATAATTATATCGTCAATGTAGTGGTCAGTTGCTTCACTAATAGCTGCATCTAGATTCTACACGCTGCCTAAGATCGAAGACATTATTTTTGGAGCAGAATTTAACCCAAAACCAAGACGTGTAAGATAGTATTTTTCTTCTTTGTAGATTACCCTCTGATGCTCCCACAAACTCGGATCGATGTGTACTTGCATATAGGCGCATCTAAGATCAAGTGTTGCAAATTTGTCACCAAGAGTTCTTCATTTTTTAACTTTTTCATCACATGCATCACTTGTGGCATTATGCAAATTAACGTACTGATTCAATTCGCGAAAGTCCAGAACAGGTCGTACCTTTCCTTTATTTTCCTGCTCAACAGCCAATAACGGGACAATCCCTTCTGTACTTTTTTCTTCTTTGTTGCATAGTTTCAACCAGCCATTTTTCACCCATAAGTCCATCTCATTATTAAATTGAGGTATCAACTGGGGTTTTACCTTGTACTGCGCGACAGAATTTCTCAGTTGTGGTTGACCTTGTTTCCATTTATATATAGCAGTCCACTTTGTACCATCAAAGTAAGCATCAAAATCCTTGTCACTTATACCAACACTTTGTTTCTCTGTATAAATTGAAAAAAACCAAATTCAATTTTTCCATCGTACAAGTGCACTCCTCCACAGCGATTAATTACATCCATACCAATAATAGCATCAATACCGTTGACAACACTTTTTAGAATCATTACTAATGTTTTGAGCTTTTTTCCTTCAACAATTAATGTTACTGTAGCTTCTCCCTCTGTTTTCACAGCTTCTCCATTAACAGCCAACACCATTATGTCATGTCTTCTAATAGGAACACCAGCTTTCCGAGCTATGTTGTTTGAATTAATAGTTCAGGTACATCCGCTGTCAACCAGTGCTTTCCCTGCAAAGGTGTTCATCTGCACAGTGCATATTGGAAGCGCCGTTAGTTGTTTAGGGAAACAGCTGGCGCTGGCGATTCCCCATTTGAGTTTCCCTAATGCAACACACAAAATCTTGCAATGTGTCCAGATTTTCCACATCTGAAACATTTTATCCCATCACTGACAATTTGTTTCTTCGAAAAACAGATTCGAGCAATATGTCCAGGCTTGCCACAGTTGTAGCAGATAACATCAGTAGCGGATGGTTTCTTAACATTTTTATGGAACTCAGAGATGGTTGTTGAAACATACTCTTCTTTTGTTTTTTCCGTCATAAGTACTCTTGCATGGTTTAATGCATCCTGTATACTGATCCCAAATATTTTCACTTGTGCTTGTAGCTGCTTTGAAATTTCACCCAGCAATCCAGTTATGAACGCTCTTAGAAATAATTCTTCGCTTTCAATATTGGCCAAATTCATAAGTTGACGCAAACTGGCCAAATACACATCGACAGATTCACCGTCAATCCATCTCCGATCTCTGAACTGCTCGTTAGCTTGGAAACCATCAACTGCAAATGCATCTAGTAGGGCTTTTTCAATGTCCTTAGCGGAAGTTTTTTGGCTCTCCCCAAGTTGCTCATATAATGCGAATGCACTGCCTTCAAGAAACAGCAGAATGATCAATGAAAGATCACCCAACTTTTGTAGCTCTCCCACCAGTTTGATCTTTTTCAACCACACTACAACATCTCCAAATCCATCAAATTTTCCAATCATTTTTGCCATGGATGCCATACTGCCGAAATAGCTTGTTAATACGACAACTTTGTTTACTTTTATTTTCTACTGTTTTTATTCAATTCTCTTACAACTTTTATACAGAAACAAAAAAATCTTGAGGGCGTAATTATGTACAAAAATAGCGTATGACTTGACTAATAACTTACATCAATTAACTTTAATGACAAGAATTTTATCAGCTATTATCACATCTTAGTTGCTTAACATTCAATCAATTTATTTTAAATCAGTTTTCAGCAAGATCGCAGAAGCATTCATTCCATTATCGATATTTACAATATGAAAGAAAACTTGCATCATGGGTAAGTTTAACAAAAAATAAAATTTGGGCTGTGTTACTTGTTGTTACTTTAACTTATTTTAGCAATATATATATATATATATATATATATATATATATATATATATATATATATATATATATATATATATATATATATATATATATATATATATATATATATATATATATATATATACAAACACACATTTTAGTGTTCTTTCAAAAGTATAAACTGTGGTGTTGTTGATGGTAAGTTTTTAAAGTTTTGTTTTAAAAAAGTTTTCATTAGTTATTTTCCATAATAGTTCTCTGATAAAAAGAAAAGGAAACTCTATTAAGTGCATAATGATTTTTTATTTGTAAATTCTTTATAGTTTAATCGATATTTTATATTTGTAGCTTATAATTAATTTTATAATATTTATGTTTTATAACTGAAAGTTGATACTTAAACTTTGCATTAACATTTTAGCTCCCACACCAAAACCTTCTTTAGCTCAAGGTGAGTTAAACGTTGAGACAAGCTGTGAGGCTCCCATAAAAGGTTGTGGTTCTTTAACTATTTCTGAGGTAATAAAGCATGGGAATTGTTTAAGGTAAATAAATTTACAAAAAAAAATACAAATATTTATTTCTTGAATTTTGGCTTTTTTACATAACTTTTTGTGTTTTAATAATTTCGTTTGAATTATATAGATTGCTTCAAGCTAGAAAAGCTTTTGCAGTATACCTTGAAAAAGTTTATCATCGCTTGCAACAAGAAAATGAGTAATAAGAATTTTTGTGATGATTATTTAATAAACTTGGTTTCTTTGGTATATTTCTCAATTTATCATCTATATAATATTTATCTTGATTTAAATTGTCCAGGTTAGCTGCAGAAAAAGAAGTTGAACTCAAGAAACAAGAGAAACAAATTGTGTGAAGTTTTACATAAACTTATATTTTATCACTCTCATACAACTTTTGCTTCTTACAGCAATTTTAGCCTTTTGACACTATATTCATTTTTATGCACACATTTAAATAATTGTGATAGATGCTTTCTTATGCATAAATTTGTTCAGGATTCTATTGAAAGGTTCTTACAGAAAGCAGCTGCAAATTTGAATAACCCAATAATACATCCTTTTAATCACAATCCTGAGGATACAAATCTTATAGAAAGGTTAAATTACATTAAAATTTGTTGATTTAACATAATATTTTCTTGTTTTTAAATGTGAAATAAAGTTTGTAATAATTTTTTTTTTTTATTTTAGAAAAAGGAATTTAATTAATAAATTGAAAATATTCGTTCAAGCATATTTAAAGGTAGATAAATTACTGAAGATTGTTTTATATCTGTATGACATACTATTATTACAATTAATGTACATTTAATATCCTATAAGTATTCGCTCTTAATGCAATTAGGCATGAGTGCTTATAATCCAGAAAAAGTTTAGTATAATCCATTCTAAGTTAAATCAGTTTAGTATAATCATTTCTGAGTTAAATCAGTTTAGTATAAATATTTCTGAGTTAAATGTAAAAAAGAGTAATATTTCTAATGAGAAAATGATAAATAAATGTTTGCTAAATGTTTTATTTTTATTTTCAATTCTGTTCAGGAATCTGAGTTATTCAATGAATCCGAAGATTTACTGAATGGTGATAATCAGCTTATTTCTAAAGAAGTGTTTGAAACATTTTTAAAAGGTTCTAGGTAATAGTTTAACAAATCTGCTTTGTTTTGATTTTTTTGAAATTTCTTTTTGGTTTTCTAACTAAATCCT
Source organism: Hydra viridissima (assembly GCF_058129835.1). NCBI lineage: Eukaryota > Metazoa > Cnidaria > Hydrozoa > Anthoathecata > Hydridae > Hydra > Hydra viridissima. Next base: position 58,887 of record NW_028324343.1, read on the forward strand.
AATATATGCTCTCCTAAAATGTAAATGAATTTAAACTTTGTTAATAAAAAAAGGTTTATTATGCAAATCAAACTTAAAGAGAACAATAATCAAGTTAAATAAAACATCCTTTTTGGTCTGAACCTACTCTTTTTAAATACATATAAACAACTTATATAAATAAGTTTATATGTATCTAATATTTGTGTAAAAATATATAAGTCTACAGTGTGTCCAGAAAGTTTATATGAGGATAAATATTTTATGATATTGGTCTAGTTTTTTCATGACAAATTTTCAAAACAAAAGATTTTTTAACCATTAGTAAGTTTTAACTAACAAAATAAAAAAATTTTGCTATCCAATTTCATAAATTTATATATACAAAAATAAAAGAGCGAGATATCACTATTGAATTGGTTTCACTAAAACTGTTAATTAAATTTAAACAAATTGAATTTACTCAAAAATACTTTATAAAAAAATAATAGATTAATATTTAAAGTAGCTACCTTTTGCTTTTATAAATAATTGGATGCAACCAGGCATGGATTCAATCTATCTCATGCAATAATCCTTTGCCAATTCTGCCAAAATCTCTGCTAACTGTTGTTTAAGATTTTTAATTGAAGTTATTTTATATTTGGCAAGTTTTCCATCAATCAAGCTCCATGTTCAATAGGATTTAAATCAGGTAACTGAGCACACCAAGGAATAACTTTACAGCCTTTCTCATTGAAGCGGTCTTAAATTGAATGTGCAGTATGAAGTGTGGAGCCATCCTGCTAAAATATCCAGTTTTTGCTTCCATAAAACAATGTTGCTGATGCTTTAAACTTTTTTCTAGAGTATCTTTGTAGTTATATTGATTGATTCTTCTGGTATATATTTTGCTGAGACCCGAACTTTTGTTAGAAATTCATCCCCATATTCCAGCCAAACTTCCACCTCCTTGTAACTTTGGTATAACATAGCAAGATGAATACTTCTTATGCTTTAGATTTAGTACCTTAAAATTAGTCTCATTGCTAAAAATTACTCAAGGCCATTCTTCAACAGACCAGATTCTTTCTCAGCACAATTTTAATCATTTTAGTCTGTCTTTTACAATCAAAAGTGGTTTTTTAATGGCGATATATGATTCTACGCTTTTGTTGAGTAACACTTTTCTCCATGTTTCCTTGTCAGTTGTGACATTCTTTAGGAGGCATTGAATTCTCTGGTTAAATTACAAATGCTTATCCTAGGATTTGATCGAACCCTGCGAAAAATGACGTTTTTATCTCTTTTAGTAAACTTTAAAGGCTTACCAGACCTTGGAGAATCTTTGATAGTCTCAGTTTCTTTAAACTTTGTTAATGTATTTCAAACGCACCCCTATGAAACAATAACTAATTTTGCTATACCAGTCATAGATTGGTTTCTTTGAACCAACAACTTGCTATTTAACGCTCTCACAGATTTTTTTTTTTTAATTTTTTATATTTGGCATTGATTATTTTTAAAATTTATTAAATACTTCATGAAGAACTTTTTGGTAAGGTATTAATTTATAAACAAATATTATCATTTTCAGAGGAAGCGGAAGTCGGATAGATTTAATAAATCAAAGATAACACAATTCGTTAAAACTTAGTGGCCATTTATTCTCAGAAAAAAATTTTAATTAGTTGATTAATTATCAATAGAGGAAAAGAAAGCGCAGCACATGCACAAAAAGGTGCCAATGAATAAAGGAGCTCCTACCCTAGTTAATAAAAAAAAGATCTAAAAAAAAATCTTTTGGTTTGACAATTTTATCATCAAAAAAAATTACACCGGGAACATAAAAAGTTTTTCCTAGTATAAAATTTCTGGACACACTGTATAGTATATCTAATTTTTATTCAATATATTTTTGTATATGTGTAATGCATGTAAAACATTTCAACATATGTTACCAATAAGTTTTAATCTTAAATTGATTTTTAAATACAGTGAGTGTGATCTTGAAATTCTTCTCATGAACTTTACTCGGCGCAATAAATCTACTGGATTGTTTTTCGGCGTCAGTTCCGAAAAAAAAGAAATAAAGTACTCTTTTTACTTTATCCTTTTAATTTCTGGTGTTTAAATTATTATTTACGGTTTTTACTTTTTGAGAACTTAAAATATATTTTCGGTCTATGGTAGCACGCCTAATAAGAATGAAGAACTAGTTTCAAATGGAAGTGATAATACTAAAATGATGACAAATGGTGGCCAAATGATACCTTGCTCTACAAACTTAAAGATAAACGACAGCAATAATGTATCTCAAAACAATTCAAGTTTGAAGAACGTTGATGGAGAAATTTGTAAACTTCGATTTAACCAGTGCGCAGATCAAAATATTTCTGAAACGCATCACAAACGACTATCTTCTGCTAACGCATTACATCGTAATTTACTAAAAAACACGTCAAGTTTTGAAAAACAACGAATCCGCAATGCTATTTGTGTATATACAGGAACTAATGCCATGGTTAAAGTACATGACTATCGAGGTTTGTAAAAGTTTTGAAAGAAAAAAAGTTACTCATCGACTTTTTTTACTACTGTTTAAGTTTTCTTACATATAACAAGAACTTTTTTTAAAATAGATACTACCATGTCAAGATCGCAACCAAATTTCCGAAATTTATACACGTCCCAAGTAAAACGAATACACTCTTTTAAAAATATGACGGATTTTTCAAATAATGAATGTCAAGAAGAAAATTCTCTTCCGCATTCCGAGCTTAAATGCGAAGGAGACTTCACTTACGATGGCTTCAATAATGTTGTAGAAAAAAGGGAAATATTAGACAAACTGCGGAGCAAAAATCATCTCGAGAGAGAAAACAAACATACTGCAACGAAAGACTGTTTTCATTTGCAATGCTCTGCATCTGTGTTACCAGATACCTCAGTTGATAATACTGTTTGGTTTAACGAACCCAAACCCCCAGATAGAAAAAAATCTGAAAATAAGACAAAGTTTTCACGAAAGATGAGGTTTGTTTCTCCTTAACCTATTGGCTACTACATGTTATTATTTTTATTTTTATGCAGAGCATGCTTTATATATCTGCGTTCCAGAATAAACGACATTTCCACTTCTTTTCGTTTGTGGATTTTTTTTTTCAAAATTGTACATCTTTCAAATCGTATACAACACTTCACTAGATCCAATTCTGAATACGTATAAATATAGCTAGAAATAATGAACATAAAACTTTAAACTGCTTTTCTGCATAAAAATAAAAACGGAACATGGTGTCCTTTACCTCCAGACAGTAGATATCTTTTTTTAAAGGTTTTCTTATTAACATGATAGCATATCTTTATGATTTTCTTTTCTCGCTAGGATATATGGCCGAAGAGAGATTTCCTTTAAATCCGTCTAGAAATCTCTGAGCTAAGTTTATGTATAATAAATTGGAGCGTGAACTTGAGAACGAAATAAAGAACGAAATAAATGTATTATATATATATAATCAAGTCGATTTCTTTTTTTTTTCTTTTTTTTTTTTTCTCATTTTTCTTTTTATAAAAGAACGCACATTTACCGCTTCTTTAACCCCCTTAAGTTAATATGTGGTTCTATTGTTTTCGCAAACTGCTATTTTTATCAAATGGTTTTTTTAAATGTATTTTTTTACTTATCACCTTGAATGATGATACGTTTGTTATCATCTGGTCAAATGGCTTGCAATCACTTGGCTAATTAGCTTGCTCTCTCCTTATTAATTGGCTTCCTATTGCAGGTTTTTTACTTTTATCGATGTTGGCTAACCTAAAGTAACACTTGACTTGACACCTGACCGTGAATCTAGCTCCAGAAACCCGCGCATTTGTTGAACGAGCGTGCTCATTCATAAATTGTTTGCTAGAAACATCTCCAGCATCAAATTTTTATTAATCTAAAATTTGTTAAGATACTATAGGAGTAAAGTTCAGTGGTTTTTACTGATTTCATTCATTATACAAGTTTACTGTTTTTACCCGGTTTTATCGTTTATGTTTAACTCAAGTCTAAAACTTCAACCAAAAATAGAAAAACGGCTCATCGTACCTAAACTTTTGTAAAGTTAATATTCCTTTATCAATATAAACTAAAAAGTAGGGGCGAAATTCTAGTTAAAATATAAGAGTTCGTTTATACCAACGATAAGATGAGAAACAATGAGCAACCATCTTTTATTCAATGGTTATCGATAGTTTAATCTTAAGTCTCTAATTTTTAAATTTATTGTATTTTACAAATGATTTGATATTCAGTGATTAGGAAATTTAGATGATTCAACAAAGAAAATTAGAAATAGATAAATCATTTGGTAATGTTTTAAAATACAATTGCCTAGTACCTAGAACTGGGCAAACTTAGTAAGATAACGGCCCGGAAATGAGTTTTGGTTAAAATATTTTTCAATCATTAAGGTAACGTGGTGTGAACTTACAAAGTACTATGCTATAAGAAAGTCCTAATGTAACAAATGACAAACTTTGTATATTATAAAATAAATACTAAGTTATAATTTTATTATTTTTGAATAACTAGATATCTAGTTAAAAAAACAAAACTATTTTCCCAAAAGATTTATTTTACAATATAAGATTTGTTACATTAGGACTTTCTTATAGCATAGGACTTTGTTAAGTCCACACCAAGGTATAATTGTTGGTTTTGGCTGCAGCTATCCATAAAAAAAAAGACTGAGACTAGCATTAAATGTTAGGTTTTCACAAGAAATTCTTTTTTTATCAGACAAAAAAAAAATTAAATAATTTTCAAAAGGATAGGAATGTTTTTGATAAAATGTTTTCAGTTTACGCGCTAACTTTGTAACCCCACGCTTCGCAAAGAAAATATGGCTGAAGAAACTAAACGTCGAGTAATTGAAACTGAAACAGAAGAAGAGGATTCTAAGCTTGTGTTTGAAACATCTGAAGATGTGAAAGTTACTAAAACATTTGAGCAGATGAAACTCCGGGAAGATCTTATTCGTGGAATATATGCTTACGGTTCGATTTGTTTCTTATAAGTAGATTCTTTTTTTTAGTTAAAAAAGTTATTATAACAACTTATATCAAAAAGTAGTAATTGCTGGAGTAAATGTAATAGTTTTGGAATTTTTTTAATTTCAATTTAAGTAATACCTTCGCAACTATAAATTTGAAAGTAAATTGTGAAGTACTATTGTAATCTCTACTAACAAGACAGTAATGCTGTAGATAATGAATTATTTAGAGTTTAAGTTTTATTTCAACCCTTCCCATCCAATAAAGCAATTGAAAAAGAACTAAATATCCACAGCTAAAACTTATATTTGTTTTATTTTGATACAAAAGTTTAAAAGTAATCACCTAACCTATTACATTACTGCAGGTTATTGTAAATAAATTAACTGTAATTTTGTGTTTTTCTAAAAGGTTTTGAGCGCCCATCTGCAATTCAACAACGATCTATTTTACCTATTATAAAAGGAAGGGATGTAATAGCACAGTAAGTTGTTTTTTAGTTTGTGTTTTTTATTCACTTTTTTGTAAACACTTTTTTAAAGTTTTTAAAATTGTTTTCTCGTTTAGAGCTCAATCAGGAACAGGAAAGACAGCAACATTTTCTATTGCCGCTCTCCAACAAATTGATACTCGTGTTAGTTGTTTTTTAATAGTAATATCTTTGTGAAAAAGTTTAAATTAATTAATAATCATTCAAGTCCATCAATTTAATTTTTTACTTTTAATTATGAAATAAATTGCTATTAATTTTTCAAAATTGTTTTAAGCATGTTAACATTATGTGCATTATTAAGTCTTTTCCTTGTAAAAATATTAGATAAGTAGTAAATTGGTCTAACCATTATATATTATGACTAGATATAAAAACTAGATATAGAGAAATTAATTTTTCTAAGAGGAACTTGAGTACGAAATAAATTGGTTTTTATAAGCTATTATTTTTGTTGATATTGATACTTTAATTTGATTATATCCTATTTAGCTTCGTGAAACTCAAGTTTTGGTGTTGTCACCAACTAGAGAATTAGCCTGTCAAATACAAAAGGTAGAAAGAATTCATTGCTGATTTATTTTACTATTATTTTTAAGAAATTTGACAATTGAAAAAAAAACTAAAATCATTAAAAGGTTTTTTTTTGTTTTTTTTAAATAAATTAAACATTGTGTAATTTCTAAATTAGGTAATAGTTCTGTATTTATGTTTAAAGATAAAAGTTGTGACAATTATATATAGATACAATGTTGAGTTTATATACAACATATATTTATTAGATTATTGTTATGGCAGTTAATTTAAATGAATTGCACAAAAAATGTTTTTTTAATAAAATGTTTGAGATCTTATCACAATTGTTTACGCCAGGTTGTTTTAGCTTTGGGTGATTACATGAGTGTTCAATGTCATGCTTGCATTGGAGGTACAAATATTGGTGAAGATATAAGAAAACTTGATTATGGACAACACATTGTTTCTGGAACACCTGGAAGAGTTTTTGGTAATTTATAAATAATTTTGTTTACTAAAAGGTTTTTTAATATTTCTCTGAAAATTGATTAAATTATAGTTAATTTCTAAATAAGCTAATAAATCTGATTTAATGATATATATAATCAATATGTGTTGTAAATCATTAAGATTTTTTTTTATATATAAAGCTTATCTAAAAACTAAAGATGATATTAAGTGACATTTTGATTTATACTTGAGAATAGTTTTTATTCAAAAATGCTACTTATCATGTTAAATATTTTCAGAAAATTTTTGGTACAGTTTTCAGAAATTAATAATCAATTTAATATTTCTCTGTTGCAGATCCTATACCTATTTTCTTCAAATTTGCTGCTTTGCTTACTGATTTTTAATCTATTTCTATGTATCTTAACTTTCAGATATTTCTATGAAAAAAAAAAAAAAAACAACCTATAATGTGACTAAACTAACCATCATTAGTGAATTTATGCAACCATTTACATAAAATGATAAAACTAATATCAATAAAGCAGTTACGAGTATCATTTGGTTCGAGAAGAGAATTGGACAATTTAAAACTTTGTGTCTCTTTCTTTTATAACAGTTTCCAGTATGTTTTTTATTTGCATCTGATAAAACAGAGTTAAAAAGAATGAAATTTTACTTTATGGAGAAGTTAGGATTGATAAAAAAAATATTCTTTTTTAAGTGTGCTACTGTATTGTTACCTATTGTTATTGGCATTATACTAAAAATTTATAGTTTTAATATTATCACTGCTAAAAAAAAAGATATGTTACTAATATTAAGTGTTACTTATTTTTAAAAGTATTAGCATGACCAGATGTTAACATTTAGTAGCCTGTTTTGATTCAACTCATCTCTCTGAGATCTGTGGCAAACTAAATATGTATAGTATAAACTAGTTCAGTGGTAGATTTTACAAAATTAATTATTTTGTTTGAAGATATGCAACAAGAAGGCAATAGCTTATGTATCACAAGAAGGCAGTAGCTTTTATACCACTCTGAGCTTCTAATCTTTAAAAATGTCTAATGTTGGTTTAGGTTTAACTACAAAATTGTCTATTACTTTTGATGATATCATTTTTAGGACTTTGCAATCTTTATGCAGTAGTATAAAATTATACTATTTACCATCGTTTTCAAAAGTGTTACAATACTCTATTCTAAAGTGAATTAACCAGTTCAGTAAGATTGTTAATTAGTTCACTATCTGCTGATTACAAAAATACTGAGTTTTTCAGATGTTTATCAGATGTTACTGAGAAAAGTAATGACAGACCAATGATGGATTGCTATCATTGTTTTTATAAATTTTATGTAAAACCACAAAAAGAAAATACTTTTATAAAAACTTTATTGAATTTGTAGCACTTCTTATTAATGATTTATATTATTCCAGCCCAAAGAACTGATAAAGCTTATATATTTTTGATAAAAGTTAAAATTTTACCCTAAAGTGAGTTAGTGTTTTTTTCTTGCTTTTTTTTTTTAATAATGTTATAAGTTTAGATATGATAAAGAGACGAAATTTGCGAACAAGGTCAATTAAACTGCTCATTTTGGATGAATCTGATGAAATGTTAAATAAAGGTTTGTTTTAAACTTTCTCTATTATTATAAGAGTCAGTAAGTGACTTTAGGATTTTAATTTTATAAATAATGTAAAAAATATCATTCTTTAAGATAATGTTCCCAGTTTTAAAATGCATTAATTATATCTAGGATTTAAAGAACAAATCTATGATGTTTACAGGTTTCTTCCTCCTGCAACACAAGTAAACCGTTTTTGTTTAAATTTTGTTTTATAGCAAGACTGACCTTTTTATTCATGTTACAAATTATTTTACATTACTAAAATCCATTTCTGATAGGTTGTTTTGGTAAGTGCTACTTTGCCTCATGAAATTTTAGAGATGACCCAAAAGTTTATGACTGACCCAATTCGTATTCTTGTCAAGCGGTAAGGAAAAAAATTTTATTTTTTTCTAACAATATTTATGTAAATAAAAATTTTTAATTGGGGTGTAAATGATAATTGCAAAATGTGTGCACTCTTTTAACAAGTTCTTAAAAAAGTTTTTTTTGAAGAAGTTTTGGAAGTTCAATTTTA
>NW_028324344.1:0-67467 GCF_058129835.1 Hydra viridissima
CAGACTTTGAGCGGATCCAGCTAGCATAGAAAGAAAATGTAGCATTCACGTGGGTCTCTCCTAAGCTTGCCATTGGTCGGTCTGCTGGCCTTAAGTACCCCCACCCCCCCCACCCCCCTAAACGTCACGCTTGCGCAGCTTTCTCGGTCTTTGGCGCCCAAAGAAAGCTTGAGGAAGGATAAAAAATGGCGAGGTTTCGGTACTGCGTTTTCTGTTTTTCTTATTTGTTTTTGTTTGTTTGCTTGTTTGTTTGTTTGTTAATTTATTTAATTTTTTTTTTTTGTTTGTTTCGTTCGTTTGTTTGTTTGTTTGTTTCGTTTGCTTCGTTTGTTTCGTGATGTTTTGTTTTCCCTTCTTGATGGCACAAAACAGAAGCAAACAAGACTTTCGGTTATGTTCGGTTATATTCGGTTCAATAAAAGTTTGTTGGTTTCTGCACAACAGCAACAACAAAAGTCCCTCTGTCCCTCAAAAGCAGTTTCTCCTCTGTCTTAAAGAAGAGCCTCTTTGTAATCGATCTTGTCTGAATGCAGCTCTCCTTTTGCCTACAGGTTTTTATTCCAACCCTTTTGTTGTTGTTAGTGCCATTGACACTTGTGTCAGCCATGTTGTTGTTATTGTTATACTCTGTAAAAGCAGTTGTTGCTGTTGTACTTGTTTGTTGTTTCTAAGGACACTGTTATTGCTGCTGTTAGCGCTGTTAGTAATCACCCACTTGGCTTGTATTTTTGTTTTTTGTTTTTGTTTTTTGTTTTATTTATAAACACTCTCTGAGTAAGTGATGCTGTTGCTGTTGTTGTTGTTATAGTTGCAATGAGTGTTTGTTAATGTTCCCCCACTTGGCTTGTATTTTTGTTTTCTGTTTTGTTTGTTTTTTTTTTTTGTTTGTTTTTTTTTCTCAACACTCTCTGAGTAAGTGATGCTGTTGCTGTAGTCGTTGTTATAGTTGCAATGAGTGTTTGTTAATGTTCACCAACTTGGCATGTTTATAATCTATTTTATTTTATCAACACTCTCTGAGTCAGTGATGGTGTTGCTGTTGCTGTTGTTCTTATTCTTATTATAGCTGCAATGAGTGTTTGTTAATGTTCACCAACTTGGCTTGTTTATAAATTATTTTATTTTATCAACACTCTCTGAGTCAGTGATGCTGATGGTGTTGTTGTTATTATGCTTGCAATAAGTGTTGTTAATGTTCACCCACTTTGCTTGTTTTGTTTGTGCTTTTGTTTTTGTTTATCAACACCCTTTGAGTCACTGATGCTGTTGCTGTTGGTGTTATTATAGTTGCAATGAGTGTTAATGTTCACCCACTTTGCTTGCTTTATTTGTTTGTTGTTGTTTTTTTATCAACACCCTGCGAGTTAGTGATGCTGTTGCTGCTTTTGTTATTTTACTTGTAGTTATAGTTGTTACTGTTTAGCCACTTTGCTTGTTTTTTAATCTGTTTTATTTTATCACCACTCTCTGAGTCAGTGATGATGTTGCTGATGCTGTTGTTGTTATTTTACTTGCAATGATAGCTGTTACTGTTCAGCCACTTTGCTTGTTTTTTTTTTTTTTGTTTGTTTGTTTGTTTGTTTTTTTATATATCCTCTGAGTTAGTGATGCTGTTGCTGATGCTGTTGTTGTTATTATGCTTTCAATGAGAGCTGTTACTGTTCACCCACTTTGTTTGTTTATAGTCTGTTTTATTTTATCAACACTCTCTGAGTCAGTGATGCTGATGCTGATGCTGTTGTTGTTATTATGCTTGCAGTGAGAGTTGTTACTGTTCACCCACTTTGCTTGTTTATTATCTATTTTATTTTGTCAACACTCTCTGAGTCAGTGATGCTGATGCTGATGCTGTTGTTGTTATTATGCTTGCAATGAGAGTTGTTACTGTTCACCCAATTTGCCTGTTTTGTTTTTTTATTTGTTTTTTTTGTTTTGTTTTTGTTTTGTTTGTTTTTTTTTATCAATACCCTCTGAGTCAGTGATGCTGTTGCTGTTGTTGTTGTTGTTGTTGTTGTTGTTATACATGCAATGATTGTTGTTACGGTTCAGCCACATTGCTTGTTTTTTTAATCTGTTTTGTTTTGTCAACACTCTCTGAGTCAGTGATGCTGATGCTGTTGTTGTTATTATGCTTGCAATGAGAGTTGTTACTGTTGTAGTTATGTCTGTCATTTGTCCTTGTTAGCAAGTTCTATTTGCCCTCTCTTGCCTTTTTTCAACACAGTTTCTTTCTTTGAGTCATATGGTTGCGAGATCCTCTCAAACTCCATCTCTTTATTTATTTGTTTCTTTTTTTTTTTTTTTTTTCTCATTCTCCTTCTCATAATAGCAATCACTGCTGCCACCATGCATGTAATGCTAGTTGCTCTCATTCTTTTTCATTTGCTAGTGGAAACTTTGTTTCTTCTTGTTGCTCTCTTTTCTTTCTTTTTTCTCTTTTGCAGAGGATTCGAAAAAACACAGCTCTTCCCTGCAGTTGTAAACATTCCAGGATTGGATGCAGGCAGAAGAAAAACACTCTCACTAACTGTTTTCTTTTTTTTTAGCATAAACCGTTGCAAACAAACACCTGAACATGTCTTCTTCACAAGAAAACAACACTGTTGTTGCCCCTTCTCCGAACTCTAAAGCGAAAAAAAAGAAAAGAAGGCAGTCACAAGAACAGAGAGACTTAAAGCTCAAAAACAAAGTCAGGGCCGCATTAGTTGCAGCGTGTGGCTCCGTAAACAGGGTTGTACCTTTCTATGGTACCAAGAAGAGGTACGCTGTTAGCTGTCCGATGCCTTTGTGCAAACATTCGTCCACAAGCATTAAAAGACACTTGACTAAAAAAGATCATTCTTGGACTTTGGATGAAGCTTCCATCTTTTACTCTGCAATGGTCAGGAAGTTTCAGCATGCTCGTCTCGAACGCAAGTCCGGCTGTCCAAAACCTTACCCCTGTTTGCAATGTTGGAAGTATTACGACCGACTGGACATACACTTGAAAGAGACTCATTTCTACGATTCCAAGACGATCAAACAAAAGATTGCAGAGGCAAAGCGATACGACAACGAGAAGCTCTATGTCCCTCAATTTATTCGACCTGCCTTCTTTGGTATTAAGCCAGTAGCTGAACAAGCGTCTGCATCAGGCTCTGCATCCTCTGCTCCTGGGCCTTCCTCCTCTTTTTCTTCTCCGGTTCTTTCCTCTGATCCTCTTTTAAGCTTGCCCTCATCAGTTGCTGGTTCGTCCGAGGCTCCTTCTGCAAACCACTGCACCTCTGTAGAAAACAAAGAGCTGAACACCGAATCTGTCCTAGACTCTGATTTTAATTCCTTAAAGCACTTGGTTTCCAACTCCTCCGTCTTGACAGAAGATAAGAGACTCTTGTTTCAGCTGGACAAAGATGCTTTTCACTTTTATTACCAGTCAGCAGATGAGCTCTTCAGAGATTTTGAAAAGTGGCTTGTGGTAGCCAACAACAACACTTTGTCACAAGCAAAGATCTACAAAAATGCAGTTGTTGAAATATTGACATGTTGTGACAGCACGCTGACGCTGCACCCGAACGCTCTCACCAATTCCAACGTTTTGGAGGATAGATACTTTTCCATGCACTTTAAAAACATTCAGCTCAATTCCAAGCTGAGTGAACTTGACCAAACAAAAGCCATGTCTTGTCACACGTTGTACAACCGCCTCGTCTACCTTTGTCTCCTGTTTCGTTTCAGTGAAGCCAGGAATGTCTATTTCGGACTTTCTCATGAGGCCATCCGACGTTTGCGCTGCAAGGTGGAGGAGTTACAAAAAGTGCTGAGGCCCTTTCGTTCTTTGAGGAGGAGCCTTGTGAAAAGCAAAAAATGCATCAACATCATCAATGTCAGTTTGCTGACCGAATATGGCAAGTCTGCATACGTAAGAGAGTTAGTGGAATCGATTAGAAAGCCGTCTCTTACACCGACTAGAGACAATGCTGTGTCTCTACGAAACCATCTTCTGCTCTCTGTCACTGTAATTAACAGTTTAAGAAAATCTAACATTGCTCTTTTAAACATTAGAGACTACATGGCTGCTGAGAAGAGTGAGTGTGGATATTGCATTGTGCAAGAGCGCTACAAAACAGCATACAAGTACGGAGCCAAAAACATTCTAGTGCCGAACGACTTGAAAGTGTTGATCGATATTTATTTGCTGAGATACAGAGACCTTCTTGTCAACGACTCTCACTACATGGCTGCAGACACCAAGACTGTTTTGGAGTTGAGCGACTGCTACAGGCCCCTTTTTCCATCGATGAGACCCAACAAAGACGAATGTGTGACACTCGGTGCAACTAGAGTGCCTGTTTACCAGATGGGTTCCTCTGCTATCTCCTCTTGCCTGACGTCCTGCTTCAGAAAAAGCCAAGTAAACATTCCCATGAAGCGTCTTACTCCCACTTGCATTCGCGGTTCGATAGCCACTTACTTTGCCAACAACAGCAAAGAAGATCGCGAGCGGTTTGCTACACTCTACATGAAGCACAGCAGGAACACAATGGATAGCTTTTATGTGTCCCAGTGGAACGCTGCAGAGGAGTTGCGCTTTGCCCTGGGCATCGGACAGTCCTTCGGAGTCATAGAGTCTTTGACTGTTGAAAAGTCTGAGAGACCACCAAAGAAGGAGAAGGATGTGATGGACTGGCTCCAAACTAATGCAGAGGAGTACGGTTTTCATGAGGTTGAGGACATCTTTGAGGAAGATTTAGACTCCGGTTCTGACTCTGAAGAATGTGCTGCTACTTTCAGCTGTACCACAGTGGTTCCGTTTGCTCCAGCTGTAGAAAACAATGTTCCTTTAGAGGATAGCAACGACCATGCTGTAGATTTCTTGTGTGAACCTACCTCAACTCCTGTTTCGTCTGTTCCATCTGAACAAACAATCGCTGGTCCAGTTCTTGAACTATCCCCTGCTCTTGCACAACTAGTTCCTAATGAACAAACTGTTTGTATGGATGTAGATCAGACTCTAGCTGTTCCTGTTGGCACAGCTTGTTCTCCTCTTGCATTAACATTATTTCCTGATGAACCGGATTTTATTGAACACCATGCAAATCTTTCTCCAGTTTACTTTAGTGAGCAAGTGGTTGCCAAACCTGTTTCTGCTTCTCCTTCTCAGCAAGTCGCTTTCTGTCCTTCAAAAGAGGTCTTTTCTGTTCCTCTGACTCCTAGCCTTGTTGCTTTTCAGCAAACATTGGCCAAACCCAGTTTGTTTCTTTCATCTGATCCAGTTTCAGCTGTTCCAGTCCAACAGGCTGGTACTGTTCTTGCAAAGCAGCTCTCACCTTATGCTGTTCAATCTGTTGGTAGCCTATTTAGCCAAAGTCTTGCCTCTACATCCAGAGGTAAATTCTTTTTGATTTTTGATTTTTATGCAAATCTCAACACGCTTTCAAAAAATGAAAATGCCCAAATCAACTCCTTGCCCTATTTTTATTGTTAAAGCTGTAAAAAAAACAAAACAAACCAAAAAAACAACACAGAAGTGTGTATGTATTTGTTGCAGGACTAATTCTGTGATTGCTTAAATGTTTATACAAGTGAATGATACTAAAACTGATTATGTTTTAGAAGTAAAAGATCCAAGAAGAAAAAAAATCAAGTTGGAAATGCCATCTTTCACTCAAGAACTCATCGGTAATGTAAAACCTAATTTATACAAACATATATAAACACAAACCTCTTCTTGCACAATTTCAGATGGTTAACTGTTAACAAAAACTAGCCATCATTGCTAAGTGCACTTTTAGAAAGTTGTGTCTACCCGATTTCTAATGATGAAGTTAGAAACATGACCGTTAGAAATCATGCACAGCTTGTTATCATCTCTAACACTTAGAAACTGTTGATGGTTTTTATGAATTAGAAAAATGAACATGGTTTTATTTTATTTCAGGATCAACTCAGCCAAGAACAAAGGAAAACAAAGCAGAAGTTAGCCAATGCCATTTAGGTAATCTTTCAAAAACCAGTTATTGCTATCAGTGCAAACAATAAGGTCAACAAAAAAAAAATAAATAAAAAAAAAAAACAGAATAAATCTTGTCTTACTTCAGAACCAAATGAATATTTGATTTAATCACTTTGTGTTATGACTTGAGTTTGTAAAATTTTAGATGAAATAGTTGAAAAGCTGAATGCTTGCCCTGGCCACAACGAATGGTTCAACACCAGAAGTTTTCCACGATGTGCAGCTTTGGTGTTGGCATACATCTTGCAAGACGTGTTTACAGATGTAAGCTCAAGTTGCTCGTACAAAGATTACCTTGGCATCTTGGCAAATCATAGCAGTGACAAGCTCATTCATGTCTTGCAAAAGTACTCCTACCAAAGCCATATTAAAGACAAAATTAAAAACATGAAGCTAAAAATTCAAAAAGAGGGTAGTTTAGAAAAGTTTGTTCAATATGGCAATATCGTGAGACCATTTATGTAGTTTAGATAAGTTTGTTCAGTTTGGCAATAAAGATGGGCCTTTTGTGTAGTTTGTTTTATCTATGCTTTTGCAAATATTTTTATCTGTTTCGCTAAAGACATAATAAACAAGAAGTTCTGTTAAACTGTTCTCACATTTCTTATTTAAAGATAGTTCAAACTTTTTTTTATCTTTAAAAAAAAAAAAAAGAAGTCGTTTTGTTATTCTGTGAAAACTTTTAATAGAGTTGCATTTAGAATTACTTCTGATGTTTTTAAGAGTTTGTTAAAAAGCAAAATAATATTTCCTGTGATGTTAAGCTGCATAAGTGAAATTTAAAAAAGGAAAACTGCTCCAAACATTTTTCGGAAAAAGAAATCAAAACGTTCCTTATTTTAAAAGATCTAGACATCCATTTCTTCTTCAGCAAAATAGCGAGGCTTTTTTATGAACTCTTACTCTCTATTTTTTCATATATTTACACAAAGGATTTTATTTAGTTCAATGTAAACATACATAGAAGTATATTATGTTTTTTGTTTGTTTGTTTTTTTTTATGCAGTCTAACTTTTGTTTCACTTCTATTTTATTTTACGTTTATCTTGTATTTTATCATGCCTTATTGGTTTTTGCGTTTTGTAATGTCAAGCTGCGTAAGCTAAACTTAAAAGAGGAAAACTACGCTAACTTTTCTTTGAAAAAATATTCAAAAAGTACCTTAAACGAAAGAGAAAGCACACGAATCTTGCCATCCAATTCTTCTTCTGCAAAGTAGCGAGGCTTTTTATGTACTTTTGCTCTCTAATTTATCTCTATTTACGCAAAGGGTTTTATTTCAATGTAAACACGTATAAAAGAATACTTTGTTAAAAATAATGTTAAAGGAGTTGCGTAAAAAAAACGTCTGAATAAAGTTTCTTTACAAAAAAAAACAACTAAGAAACAAGCGCGCCTAAGAAAAACCAGATCGCGATTCACTAAGTCAATAGACGAAAGAAACAAACTTTAAAAGGTCTTTCTAGACAACAAATTCTATTTTTGGCAATGCAGTTTTTGTATTTATGCAACCTAACTTTTGTTTGACTTCTATTTTATTTTACGTTTACCTTGTATTTTATCTTGCCTTTTTGTGTTTTGTGATGTCAAGCTACATAATCTAAACTTAAAAGAAGGAAACTAGGCTAACTTTTCTAGTAGAATATTATGTTGTTGGTTTTGTATGCAGCCTAACTTTAGTTTCATCTATATTTTATTTTGCGTTTATCTTATATTTTATCTTGTCTTTTTGAGTTTTGTATTTTGTGATGTCAAGCTACATAATTTAAACTTAAAAGAAGAAAACTAGGCTAACTTTTCTTTGAAAAATTGTTCAAAAACTACCTCACACCGATAGAGATAGCTCACGAATTTAAAAAGTTGCATCTATTCATCTTCTTCTTCAGCAAAGTAAAGCTTTTTATGCACTTTTACTCTCTAACTTACCTATATTTGCGTAAAGGATTTTATTTAATTCAATTTAAACATAACTAGTAGAATATTATGTTGTTGGTTTTGTATGCAGCCTAACTTTAGTTTCATCTATATTTTATTTTGCGTTTATCTTATACTTTATCTTGTCTTTTTGAGTTTTATATTTTGTGATGTCAAACTACATAAGCTAAACTTTAAAGAGGAAATTTACGCTAACCTGTCTTTGAAAAACTATTCAAAAACTACCTTTAACAAAGTAGCGAGGCTTTTTATGCGTTTTTACTCTCTAACATACCTATTTTTGCGCAAAGGATTTTATTTAATTCAATTTAAACATGCCTAGTAGATTATTATGTTGTTGGTTTTTTATGCAGCCTAACTTTAGCTACATCTATTTTTCATTTTACGTTTGTCTTATATTTTATTTTATCTTTTTGTGTTCTGTGATGTCAAGCTACATAAGCTAATGTTAAAAGAGGAAAGCTGCGCTAACCTTTCTTTGAAAAACTATTCGAAATCTATTTTTGAGATAATCTAGATTTAAAAGAGGAACACTACGCTAGTTTTGCTTTGAAAAAACTCTCGAAAACTAACTTATTCGATAGAGATAGCACACAAATTTAAAAAATTGTATCTACTCATCCACTTCTTCTACAGCAAAGTACTGAGGCTTTTTATGCACTTTTATTCTCTAACATACCTATATTTGCGCAAAGGATTTTATTTAACTCAGTGTAAACATACATAGAAGAGTATTGTTACCCGTTTATTTTATGCAGCCTAACTTTAGTTTCATCTATGCTTTATATTGCGTTTACCTTATATTTTATCTTGCCTTTGTTAGTTTTGTGTTTTGTTATGTCAAGCTTCATAATCTAATCTTAAAAGGGGAAAACTGCGCTAACTTTTCTTTGAAAAAGTACTCAAAAAGGACCTAAATCGATATAGATAGCTCACAATTTTAAAAAGTTGCATATAGTCATCTTCTTCTTCAGCAAAGTATCGAGGCTTTTTATGGACTTTTACTCTCTTATTTACCCAAATTTGCGCAAAGGACATTATTTAATTCAACTTAAACATGCCTAGTAGATTATTATGTTGTTGGTTTTTTATGCAGTCTAAACTTTGTTTCATCTATATTTTACGATTAACTTAAATTTTATCTTGCCTTTTTGAGCTTTGTGTTTTGTGATGTCAAGCTACATAGTCTAAACATAAAAGAGAAAAACTACGCTAAACTTGCTTTGAAAAACTATTCAAAAACTACCTTTAACAAAGTAGCGAGGCTTTTCATGCACTTTTACTCTCTAACATACCTACATTTGCGCAAAGGATTTTATTTAATTCAATTTAAACATGCCTAGTAGATTATTATGTTGTTGGTTTTTTATGCAGCCTAACTTTAGTTTCATCTATATTATGTTTTAGGTTTATCATATATTTTATCTTTTCTTTTTGAGTTTTGAGTTTTGTGATGCCAAGCAACTTAAGCTAAACTTAAAAGTGGAATGCTACGCTAACCTTTCTTTGAAAATCTATTCATAAACTACCCTAGACAAAAGCTAGATTTAAAAGAGGAAAACTACACTATTTTTACTTTGAAAAAACTTTCGAAAACTACCTTAATCGATAGAGATAGCACACGATTTTAAAAAATTGCATATAGTCATCCACTTCTTCTGCAGCAAAGTAGCGAGGCTCTTTATGCACTTTTTCTCACTAGTTTGCTTATATTTACGCAAAAGAATTCATTTAATTCAATCCAAACATATATAGAAGATTATTATTTCACCTACATTTTATTTTACGATTAACTTTTATATTACCTTTCCTTTTAGTGTTTTGTGTTTTGTGATGTCAAGCTACATAGTCTAAACATAAAAGAGGAAAACTACGCTAAACTTGCTTTGAAAAACTATTCAAAAACTACCTTTAACAAAGTAGCGAGGCTTTTCATGCACTTTTACTCTCTAACATACCTACAATTGCGCATAGGGTTTTATTAGATTCTAGTAGATTATTACGTTGTTGTTTTTTTATGCAGTCTAACTTTAGCTTCATCTATATTTTATTTTACGTTTATCTTATATTTTATTTTGTCTTTTTGAGTTTTGTGTTTTGTGATGTCAAGCTACATAAGCTAAACTTAAAAGAGGAAAGCTACGCTAACCTTTCTTTGAAAAGCTGTTCAAAAACTACCTTAGACATAATCTAGATTTAAAAGAGGAAGACTACGCTATTTTTGCTTTGAAAAAACTTTCGAAAACTACCTTAATCGATAGAGATAGCACAGGATTTTAAAAAGTTGTATCTAGTCATCCACTTCTTTCACAGCAAAGTAGCGAGGCTTTCTATGCACTTTTACTCTCTAACATACCTATTTTTGCGCAAAGGATTTTATTTAATTCAATTTAAACATGCCTAGTAGATTATTATGTTGTTGGTTTTTTATGCAGCCTAACTTCAGCTACATCTATTTTTCATTTTACGTTTGTCTTATATTTTATTTCATCTTTTTGTGTTCTGTGATGTCAAGCTACATAAGTTAAACTTTAAAGAGGAAAACTACGCTAACCTTTCTTTGAAAAACTATTCAAAAAGGACCTAAATCGATATAGATAGCTCACGATTTTAAAAAGTTGCATATAGTCATCTTCTTCTTCAGCAAAGTATCGAGGCTTTTTATGGATTTTTACTCTCTTATTTACCCAAATTTGCGCAAAGGACTTTACTTAATTCAACTTAAACATGTCTAGTAGATTATGAAGTTGTTTGTTTTTTATGCAGCCTAACTTTAGTTTCATTTATATTTTATTTTACGTTTATCTGATATTTTATCTTGTCTTTTTGTGTGTTGTTTTGTCAAGCTACATAAGCTAAACTTAAAAGTGGAAAACTACGCTAACCTTTCTTTGAAAATCTATTCAAAAACTGCCATAGACATAAGCTTGATTTAAAAGAGGAAGACTACGCTATTTATGCTTTTAAAAAACTTTCGAAAAATACCTTAATCCATTGAGATAGTACACGAATTTACAAAGTTGTATCTAGTCATCCACTTCTTCTATAGCAAAGTAGCGAGGCTTTTTATGCACTTTTGCGTTCTAATTTATCTCTGTTTACGCATATGGTTTTTGTTTATTTCTATGTAATGATATACAAAATAGTATTTTGTTAAAGATTATGCTGCAGGAGCTGCGTAAAAAAACTCTGGCGACCTTGCCTTAAGAAAAAAGCAACTGAAAGACATGTGCGCCTTAGAAAATTCAAATCGCGATTCACCAAATTAAAAGACGAAAAGAACGAACTTTAAAAGCTCTCACTAGACATTTGTGTTTATGATAGGCAATGCAGTTTTTGATTTTATGCAGCCTAACATTAGTTTCATCTATATCTTATTTTACGTTTATCTTATACTTTATCTTGCCTTTTTGAGTTTAGTATTTTGTGATGTCATGCTAAATAAACTATACTTTGCTAATTTTTATTTGAAAAAATATTCAAAAACTACCTGAATTATAAGCTAGATCAAAAAGAGGAAAACTACGCTAACTATTCTTTAAAAAAGTATTTAAAAACTACCTTAAACATAAGCAATATCCAAAAGAGGAAAACTATGCCAACTTTTCTTTAAAAAAATATTTAAAAACTACCTTAAACATAAGCTAGATCTAAAAGAGGAAAACTACGCTAACTTTTCTTTGAAAAAATACTCAAAAACTACCTTAAACATAAGCTAGATCTAAAAGAGGAAAACTACGCTAACATTTCTTTGAAAAAATATTCGAAAACTACCTTTAAACATGAATTTAGATTTAATAGATGAAAACTACGCTAACATTTCTTTGAAAAAACATTCAAAAGCTACCTTTAAACATGATTTAAATTTAAAAAAGGAAAACTACGCTAACATTTCTTTGAAAAAACATTCAAAAACTACCTTTAAACATGATTTAAATTTAAAAAAGGAAAACTACGCTAACATTTCTTTGAAAAAATATTCAAAAAGTACCTTAATCGAAAGAGATAGCACACGAAATTAAAAAGTTGCATCTAGTCATCCGTTTCTTCTTCATCAAAGTAGCGAGGCGTTTATGCACTTTTTATTCTCTAATTTATCTCTACTTACTACGCAAATGGCTTTTGTTTATTTCAATGTAAAACTTTTCAAAAGAGTATTTTGTTAAAGATTATGCTGCAGGGGCTGTGTAAGAAAACTCTGGTGACCTTTCTTTAAGAAAAAGCAACTAAAGTAGATGTGCGCCTAAGAAAATCCAAATTGCGATTCACTAAATTAAAAGACATATACAACAAACTTTAAAAGTGAAACTATTTTTACAAGCGTATTTGGTAAAGATGAAATGTTCTTATGACATTTTAACGTTACGAAAAGGATTTTCTTCTGTTCAAATATTTATTACAATTTAAAGTGTTAAATAATGTTACAGAAACGACCTAAAACGCCTGTTGTATTAATTTAAACGAACAAAATAGATAAAAAAAAAGAAAAACTATCATTAAAAAAAAAAAAAGAAAAAAAGAAAAGAAATAGAAGTTGAGGAAAAATAAAAATAAGAACTTCCAACAAAGAGCTCTTCTTTTTATTTTTCAGATTTTAGATGCTTAATTCCTTGAATGAAAAGTTCAACTGATGACCCACTACTAAGGTTGTTCCTAGCCTTCCGTTCTCAAACTAGGCCATTCTGAGAGGCTGTTTGATTAAGTACCGTTGATAGTAGTATCGCACGTAAGAGACTTCTAAAAACTCTGATTATTAATTCCTTGAATGAAGAGATGACTTCATACTCACTAACGAGGTTGTTCTTAGCCATCCATTCTTAAACTAAGCAAAACAGTGAAGTTGTTTGATTAAGTATCACAGTTTGCTGATTTGCACATGCACCATTGCCGAAACTGTGATGCTTGGTTCCTTGATTGGATTGAAGAAGCTCATCACCATGCTTTTTACAAGCTGTCCGTTGTTATGTTTTGCAATTCAGTGGTTCTGTTTTGCAATTCATTTTCTGTTTGTTTAAGTATCATCGATGGTGGTGTCGTGCATGCAAACTTTCCGAAACTCTGATGCTTGTTTTTCTTGAATGGAGAGATGAGCTTATACTTTAGGTGACTTTTAAAACTGCAGTAATTAGTGCCTCGAATGGAAAAACGAACTCATTCATTACAGACCAAAGTTGTTCCTGGCCATCCGTTAACATATTAGGCAACGGTACAGCGAAGCTGTTTGTTTTACAAGCTTTTGTCGTTTCGAGAAATCACTACATTAAGCATTCGATGGTGATACACGACTGATGGCCAGGTTCTGATTTTCGAATGAAAAGAAGAGTCGCATCCGACCACCGGTCGGCTTTCGACGCAAAACAGCTGTACACACTCGTCCAACGTCCAGTGACTAACTGTTGCAACGAGAAAGTTAGCTTTATTTGTCGTGCAGATTGTCCGCTTTGACGTAAAATGCTAGAAATTTGCTGAACGCTCGGTTTGCGCCGCCCAAGAGTCATTCTGTTTCTGCGTTGCCAGCGTCTGTCGGCTAAATACAACTGTAGACTCCGCACAAGCTTTTTCACCGCAAAAGTTGTACAGAGCCACACCGAAGGCTAAAATCGACTTTAAGGTCGAAGGTTAAAATCGACCCTAGAGGTTTGAAAACGACGTCACGAAATTTTCAAGACATCATCGAAGAAAATTACGGCGGCCAGATGCAACTCTTAGTACTAACTCTACTAATCTTAGTACGTTAAGCATTCCAGTCGAGAGATCAGACGTTTTTTCGTCACCTAAGAGACCGGCCGATGCGTTTGCGACGCTGCGGAAAGAAAGAAGATGGCAAACCACAGGGTTGTTACCGTAACAAACCTCCGTGAGTACCTCCATCTCGAGTGGCTTTTGAAGAAACGTTCGTTTTAAACTCAAAGGGATGGTTGTTAAAGCTCACGAACGCCTGGTTAACGATTTTCTAACGGCAGACACCGTGTTTACAATGGATACAGACCGATTAACTGAGCCCAAAGCGCAAGATCTATCAGAAAACTCCTCTAGGTCGATGCAACAAGACGACTAGACACGTGCGTCTAAAGGCATTTTACAATTGAAGGACGCCCCTCGTGGGCCCTTTAACCTTAACACCAAACTCCTGCTTGATATCCTCGTCCCCAGGTTTCCAAACCGTAACCCCAACCCCCTCTAATCCTAACCCCCTTACCCTCTAACTCTCCCCCCTCAAAAAAACAAAAAACATAAAAAAGCAAACAAAACGAAAAAAAAACTTGCTTCCCTCCTCACTTTTAGCTCTAGGATGCAACACCTTTTTGCCGCCCTCCGCTAGAAGGGAGTAGGGAGTAACGAAAGCTTGACATCAAAGTAGCGTTTCGTATGAGATTTGTATGCCAAAATTTGAGCGTTTTTAAAAAAGCCAAGACTTCGTCAGAGGGGTTTCTTCTTTTCTCCTAAAGCTATCGATCGATTAAAAAGCTCAAAGCAAAGAAATTCAAAACAAAATACAAAAACGGGAAGTTTTAGTTTCTGCACCACAAGCCAAGCACTAGTTCAAACTGGAGATAATAAAAGGAAATCGAATGATCTCACTTCTCAAACCACTGAGCTGCCATTGGTCGGCAGTCTCTTGTTTGGAGACCATTGAGCTGCCATTGGTTGGCTGTTTAATCGTTGCGATTGGTCGGCAGTTTTATCTTTGGAGACCATTGAGAGATATAAAAAGAATTTTTTTTTTGAGCACAACATTAAACGTTAAATCGTTAGATGTTGTTATAAAGGCACCATTAGAATGCGATGTCCTCAAATATTTTCCTCGATATTTTAATAAGTAAACAAAAACAAAAC
The DNA here is from genome assembly GCF_058129835.1 of Hydra viridissima. Taxonomy (NCBI): domain Eukaryota; kingdom Metazoa; phylum Cnidaria; class Hydrozoa; order Anthoathecata; family Hydridae; genus Hydra; species Hydra viridissima. Next base: position 14,765 of record NW_028324344.1, read on the forward strand.
TAAGTCTTGCAACTGGCGAAAACTTTCAATAAGCAAACAAAGCAACAACTTTCCTTTCGAGTTTTTTACATTTTAAACAAAAGACAAACAAAGAAAAAAAAACAAACAAAAAACAAAAACAAAAACAAAAAAACAAAACAAAAACAAAACAGAAAAGGGAGAATGAGTGAGTCGACTGATTTCGCTCAACTGTCTTAAACGAGAAGTCATAAACGTTTGCTTGTGCCAGCAAGTTGCAAATTAAGTTGTAAATGAACTGCACCGCAAAAGCTTAACCACAGTTTATTAAGCATATTAAGCCTTTGCTGACATGTTAAGACATTTTAAGCCTTTGCTATTATCATGAGGCTTTTGCTCCACGAGCCAAAAAAGTACGCTAGAGTTGACAAACTGCATCGCGGTCGAAAAGTGTAATTACGCCAACACTTTTATCCGTTTTAAGCATTTCGTTTTCGCACGAACAACAATTAAAGCAGCTCGTTGAGCTTAACGACGTTCGTATTTTTTTTCGAAGCCAAAACTTCGGCTATAAGTAGAATGAAGAGGCACTTCGAAAAACAACAAAGCTGTTCGCAGTCGATAGCTACGAGCGACAACATCTCTGCGAGTCTGGCATCAAGGTAAACAGTTTTTTTACATTTTTATTTGTTAGTGCCACTTTTGTGTACATTATGTATTCAAAAATTTCTTGCTGACGCTAGATTTTTCGTTTTCAATGAACAACAGTTGCAACCTCTAGCCGTTTGCTAAAACAGCTTGCTAGGACAACCAAATCAATAATATGTTGTGAAAATTTCTTTTTGTTCAACTGACTAAGGAAGATCGAGCGAACGCTTTTTTTTTTATAACTTGTTTGTATCATATTGCTATTAAGAAAACAGCGTTGTGTATACTAAACGTGACATAATTGGCAATTATCCGTAACTAAAAATAAGATAGAAATTACAAACTTGATACCATGATTTAATTACTGTAACAAAACTAGACGTCATCGCGTGAGAAAATAAATGTTTATGACACATAACCTATTTTTTTGTTTTTTGTTTTTTTTGTTTTGTTTTCTTCTCTTTTTTCCTTTTAATCTCTTTTCTTTCGTCCAAAAAGCGTTTTGATTTTGCCTCGCCACAAGCGATGAAAAAAGAAAATAAATGTTTATGACACATAACCTATTTTTTTGTTTTTTGTTTTTTTTGTTTTGTTTTCTTCTCTTTTTTCCTTTTAATCTCTTTTCTTTCGTCCAAAAAGCGTTTTGATTTTGCCTCGCCACAAGCGATGAAATCGATAAAAAAACCTGCTCGGACATTCTCAATTCTCAACAACAAAAGCAATCAAAGTTCTAGCTCTAGAGCACGTGCGCCAACAGGTTGATGAAACCGTTCAAATATGCTCGATCGCTAGAATTTAAAAAAAGAAACAAACCAGAAACAAACCAAAATAAAAAAAGACAAAAACACAAATGGACATCTTTAGAACGCTTAAATTTTATAAAATATATTCCTCTGCGTTTTTAACCAGCTAAACTGTCGTAAAGTTTTTTCGGTGCAGTTCATTTAAAAAACTTAGTTTTCAACTTTTAAACGTTTTAGACTTCTCGTTTAAGGCAGTCGAAAGAAATGAGTCGACTTGCTCTCTCTCTCTCCCTTTTCGGTTTTGTTTTTGTGTATTTGTTTTTGTTTTTTCTTCGTTTGCCTTCGTTTGAAATGCAAGGGATTCGAAAGGAAGGTCGTTGCTTTGTTTGCTTTTCGAAAAGTTGTCGCCATGCGAGACTTAGTTTTTTTTTTTTTTTGCTCAAATTGAGCACAAGTGAGTTTCTAGTCTTGAAAGTGTGCAAAGTGTGGGCCAATCTGGTGGCTGGAGTGATGACACGTGAATGCTGGAAATTCCAGACTTTGAGCGGATCCAGCTAGCATAGAAAGAAAATGTAGCATTCACGTGGGTCTCTCCTAAGCTTGCCATTGGTCGGTCTGCTGGCCTTAAGTACCCCCACCCCCCCACCCCCCTAAACGTCACGCTTGCGCAGCTTTCTCGGTCTTTGGCGCCCAAAGAAAGCTTGAGGAAGGATAAAAAATGGCGAGGTTTCGGTACTGCGTTTTCTGTTTTTCTTATTTGTTTTTGTTTGTTTGCTTGTTTGTTTGTTTGTTAATTTATTTAATTTTTTTTTTTTGTTTGTTTCGTTCGTTTGTTTGTTTGTTTGTTTCGTTTGCTTCGTTTGTTTCGTGATGTTTTGTTTTCCCTTCTTGATGGCACAAAACAGAAGCAAACAAGACTTTCGGTTATGTTCGGTTATATTCGGTTCAATAAAAGTTTGTTGGTTTCTGCACAACAGCAACAACAAAAGTCCCTCTGTCCCTCAAAAGCAGTTTCTCCTCTGTCTTAAAGAAGAGCCTCTTTGTAATCGATCTTGTCTGAATGCAGCTCTCCTTTTGCCTACAGGTTTTTATTCCAACCCTTTTGTTGTTGTTAGTGCCATTGACACTTGTGTCAGCCATGTTGTTGTTATTGTTATACTCTGTAAAAGCAGTTGTTGCTGTTGTACTTGTTTGTTGTTTCTAAGGACACTGTTATTGCTGCTGTTAGCGCTGTTAGTAATCACCCACTTGGCTTGTATTTTTGTTTTTTGTTTTTGTTTTTTGTTTTATTTATAAACACTCTCTGAGTAAGTGATGCTGTTGCTGTTGTTGTTGTTATAGTTGCAATGAGTGTTTGTTAATGTTCCCCCACTTGGCTTGTATTTTTGTTTTCTGTTTTGTTTGTTTTTTTTTTTTGTTTGTTTTTTTTTCTCAACACTCTCTGAGTAAGTGATGCTGTTGCTGTAGTCGTTGTTATAGTTGCAATGAGTGTTTGTTAATGTTCACCAACTTGGCATGTTTATAATCTATTTTATTTTATCAACACTCTCTGAGTCAGTGATGGTGTTGCTGTTGCTGTTGTTCTTATTCTTATTATAGCTGCAATGAGTGTTTGTTAATGTTCACCAACTTGGCTTGTTTATAAATTATTTTATTTTATCAACACTCTCTGAGTCAGTGATGCTGATGGTGTTGTTGTTATTATGCTTGCAATAAGTGTTGTTAATGTTCACCCACTTTGCTTGTTTTGTTTGTGCTTTTGTTTTTGTTTATCAACACCCTTTGAGTCACTGATGCTGTTGCTGTTGGTGTTATTATAGTTGCAATGAGTGTTAATGTTCACCCACTTTGCTTGCTTTATTTGTTTGTTGTTGTTTTTTTATCAACACCCTGCGAGTTAGTGATGCTGTTGCTGCTTTTGTTATTTTACTTGTAGTTATAGTTGTTACTGTTTAGCCACTTTGCTTGTTTTTTAATCTGTTTTATTTTATCACCACTCTCTGAGTCAGTGATGATGTTGCTGATGCTGTTGTTGTTATTTTACTTGCAATGATAGCTGTTACTGTTCAGCCACTTTGCTTGTTTTTTTTTTTTTTGTTTGTTTGTTTGTTTGTTTTTTTATATATCCTCTGAGTTAGTGATGCTGTTGCTGATGCTGTTGTTGTTATTATGCTTTCAATGAGAGCTGTTACTGTTCACCCACTTTGTTTGTTTATAGTCTGTTTTATTTTATCAACACTCTCTGAGTCAGTGATGCTGATGCTGATGCTGTTGTTGTTATTATGCTTGCAGTGAGAGTTGTTACTGTTCACCCACTTTGCTTGTTTATTATCTATTTTATTTTGTCAACACTCTCTGAGTCAGTGATGCTGATGCTGATGCTGTTGTTGTTATTATGCTTGCAATGAGAGTTGTTACTGTTCACCCAATTTGCCTGTTTTGTTTTTTTATTTGTTTTTTTTGTTTTGTTTTTGTTTTGTTTGTTTTTTTTTATCAATACCCTCTGAGTCAGTGATGCTGTTGCTGTTGTTGTTGTTGTTGTTGTTGTTGTTATACATGCAATGATTGTTGTTACGGTTCAGCCACATTGCTTGTTTTTTTAATCTGTTTTGTTTTGTCAACACTCTCTGAGTCAGTGATGCTGATGCTGTTGTTGTTATTATGCTTGCAATGAGAGTTGTTACTGTTGTAGTTATGTCTGTCATTTGTCCTTGTTAGCAAGTTCTATTTGCCCTCTCTTGCCTTTTTTCAACACAGTTTCTTTCTTTGAGTCATATGGTTGCGAGATCCTCTCAAACTCCATCTCTTTATTTATTTGTTTCTTTTTTTTTTTTTTTTTTCTCATTCTCCTTCTCATAATAGCAATCACTGCTGCCACCATGCATGTAATGCTAGTTGCTCTCATTCTTTTTCATTTGCTAGTGGAAACTTTGTTTCTTCTTGTTGCTCTCTTTTCTTTCTTTTTTCTCTTTTGCAGAGGATTCGAAAAAACACAGCTCTTCCCTGCAGTTGTAAACATTCCAGGATTGGATGCAGGCAGAAGAAAAACACTCTCACTAACTGTTTTCTTTTTTTTTAGCATAAACCGTTGCAAACAAACACCTGAACATGTCTTCTTCACAAGAAAACAACACTGTTGTTGCCCCTTCTCCGAACTCTAAAGCGAAAAAAAAGAAAAGAAGGCAGTCACAAGAACAGAGAGACTTAAAGCTCAAAAACAAAGTCAGGGCCGCATTAGTTGCAGCGTGTGGCTCCGTAAACAGGGTTGTACCTTTCTATGGTACCAAGAAGAGGTACGCTGTTAGCTGTCCGATGCCTTTGTGCAAACATTCGTCCACAAGCATTAAAAGACACTTGACTAAAAAAGATCATTCTTGGACTTTGGATGAAGCTTCCATCTTTTACTCTGCAATGGTCAGGAAGTTTCAGCATGCTCGTCTCGAACGCAAGTCCGGCTGTCCAAAACCTTACCCCTGTTTGCAATGTTGGAAGTATTACGACCGACTGGACATACACTTGAAAGAGACTCATTTCTACGATTCCAAGACGATCAAACAAAAGATTGCAGAGGCAAAGCGATACGACAACGAGAAGCTCTATGTCCCTCAATTTATTCGACCTGCCTTCTTTGGTATTAAGCCAGTAGCTGAACAAGCGTCTGCATCAGGCTCTGCATCCTCTGCTCCTGGGCCTTCCTCCTCTTTTTCTTCTCCGGTTCTTTCCTCTGATCCTCTTTTAAGCTTGCCCTCATCCGAGGCTCCTTCTGCAAACCACTGCACCTCTGTAGAAAACAAAGAGCTGAACACCGAATCTGTCCTAGACTCTGATTTTAATTCCTTAAAGCACTTGGTTTCCAACTCCTCCGTCTTGACAGAAGATAAGAGACTCTTGTTTCAGCTGGACAAAGATGCTTTTCACTTTTATTACCAGTCAGCAGATGAGCTCTTCAGAGATTTTGAAAAGTGGCTTGTGGTAGCCAACAACAACACTTTGTCACAAGCAAAGATCTACAAAAATGCAGTTGTTGAAATATTGACATGTTGTGACAGCACGCTGACGCTGCACCCGAACGCTCTCACCAATTCCAACGTTTTGGAGGATAGATACTTTTCCATGCACTTTAAAAACATTCAGCTCAATTCCAAGCTGAGTGAACTTGACCAAACAAAAGCCATGTCTTGTCACACGTTGTACAACCGCCTCGTCTACCTTTGTCTCCTGTTTCGTTTCAGTGAAGCCAGGAATGTCTATTTCGGACTTTCTCATGAGGCCATCCGACGTTTGCGCTGCAAGGTGGAGGAGTTACAAAAAGTGCTGAGGCCCTTTCGTTCTTTGAGGAGGAGCCTTGTGAAAAGCAAAAAATGCATCAACATCATCAATGTCAGTTTGCTGACCGAATATGGCAAGTCTGCATACGTAAGAGAGTTAGTGGAATCGATTAGAAAGCCGTCTCTTACACCGACTAGAGACAATGCTGTGTCTCTACGAAACCATCTTCTGCTCTCTGTCACTGTAATTAACAGTTTAAGAAAATCTAACATTGCTCTTTTAAACATTAGAGACTACATGGCTGCTGAGAAGAGTGAGTGTGGATATTGCATTGTGCAAGAGCGCTACAAAACAGCATACAAGTACGGAGCCAAAAACATTCTAGTGCCGAACGACTTGAAAGTGTTGATCGATATTTATTTGCTGAGATACAGAGACCTTCTTGTCAACGACTCTCACTACATGGCTGCAGACACCAAGACTGTTTTGGAGTTGAGCGACTGCTACAGGCCCCTTTTTCCATCGATGAGACCCAACAAAGACGAATGTGTGACACTCGGTGCAACTAGAGTGCCTGTTTACCAGATGGGTTCCTCTGCTATCTCCTCTTGCCTGACGTCCTGCTTCAGAAAAAGCCAAGTAAACATTCCCATGAAGCGTCTTACTCCCACTTGCATTCGCGGTTCGATAGCCACTTACTTTGCCAACAACAGCAAAGAAGATCGCGAGCGGTTTGCTACACTCTACATGAAGCACAGCAGGAACACAATGGATAGCTTTTATGTGTCCCAGTGGAACGCTGCAGAGGAGTTGCGCTTTGCCCTGGGCATCGGACAGTCCTTCGGAGTCATAGAGTCTTTGACTGTTGAAAAGTCTGAGAGACCACCAAAGAAGGAGAAGGATGTGATGGACTGGCTCCAAACTAATGCAGAGGAGTACGGTTTTCATGAGGTTGAGGACATCTTTGAGGAAGATTTAGACTCCGGTTCTGACTCTGAAGAATGTGCTGCTACTTTCAGCTGTACCACAGTGGTTCCGTTTGCTCCAGCTGTAGAAAACAATGTTCCTTTAGAGGATAGCAACGACCATGCTGTAGATTTCTTGTGTGAACCTACCTCAACTCCTGTTTCGTCTGTTCCATCTGAACAAACAATCGCTGGTCCAGTTCTTGAACTATCCCCTGCTCTTGCACAACTAGTTCCTAATGAACAAACTGTTTGTATGGATGTAGATCAGACTCTAGCTGTTCCTGTTGGCACAGCTTGTTCTCCTCTTGCATTAACATTATTTCCTGATGAACCGGATTTTATTGAACACCATGCAAATCTTTCTCCAGTTTACTTTAGTGAGCAAGTGGTTGCCAAACCTGTTTCTGCTTCTCCTTCTCAGCAAGTCGCTTTCTGTCCTTCAAAAGAGGTCTTTTCTGTTCCTCTGACTCCTAGCCTTGTTGCTTTTCAGCAAACATTGGCCAAACCCAGTTTGTTTCTTTCATCTGATCCAGTTTCAGCTGTTCCAGTCCAACAGGCTGGTACTGTTCTTGCAAAGCAGCTCTCACCTTATGCTGTTCAATCTGTTGGTAGCCTATTTAGCCAAAGTCTTGCCTCTACATCCAGAGGTAAATTCTTTTTGATTTTTGATTTTTATGCAAATCTCAACACGCTTTCAAAAAATGAAAATGCCCAAATCAACTCCTTGCCCTATTTTTATTGTTAAAGCTGTAAAAAAAACAAAACAAACCAAAAAAACAACACAGAAGTGTGTATGTATTTGTTGCAGGACTAATTCTGTGATTGCTTAAATGTTTATACAAGTGAATGATACTAAAACTGATTATGTTTTAGAAGTAAAAGATCCAAGAAGAAAAAAAATCAAGTTGGAAATGCCATCTTTCACTCAAGAACTCATCGGTAATGTAAAACCTAATTTATACAAACATATATAAACACAAACCTCTTCTTGCACAATTTCAGATGGTTAACTGTTAACAAAAACTAGCCATCATTGCTAAGTGCACTTTTAGAAAGTTGTGTCTACCCGATTTCTAATGATGAAGTTAGAAACATGACCGTTAGAAATCATGCACAGCTTGTTATCATCTCTAACACTTAGAAACTGTTGATGGTTTTTATGAATTAGAAAAATGAACATGGTTTTATTTTATTTCAGGATCAACTCAGCCAAGAACAAAGGAAAACAAAGCAGAAGTTAGCCAATGCCATTTAGGTAATCTTTCAAAAACCAGTTATTGCTATCAGTGCAAACAATAAGGTCAACAAAAAAAAAATAAATAAAAAAAAAAAACAGAATAAATCTTGTCTTACTTCAGAACCAAATGAATATTTGATTTAATCACTTTGTGTTATGACTTGAGTTTGTAAAATTTTAGATGAAATAGTTGAAAAGCTGAATGCTTGCCCTGGCCACAACGAATGGTTCAACACCAGAAGTTTTCCACGATGTGCAGCTTTGGTGTTGGCATACATCTTGCAAGACGTGTTTACAGATGTAAGCTCAAGTTGCTCGTACAAAGATTACCTTGGCATCTTGGCAAATCATAGCAGTGACAAGCTCATTCATGTCTTGCAAAAGTACTCCTACCAAAGCCATATTAAAGACAAAATTAAAAACATGAAGCTAAAAATTCAAAAAGAGGGTAGTTTAGAAAAGTTTGTTCAATATGGCAATATCGTGAGACCATTTATGTAGTTTAGATAAGTTTGTTCAGTTTGGCAATAAAGATGGGCCTTTTGTGTAGTTTGTTTTATCTATGCTTTTGCAAATATTTTTATCTGTTTCGCTAAAGACATAATAAACAAGAAGTTCTGTTAAACTGTTCTCACATTTCTTATTTAAAGATAGTTCAAACTTTTTTTTATCTTTAAAAAAAAAAAAAAGAAGTCGTTTTGTTATTCTGTGAAAACTTTTAATAGAGTTGCATTTAGAATTACTTCTGATGTTTTTAAGAGTTTGTTAAAAAGCAAAATAATATTTCCTGTGATGTTAAGCTGCATAAGTGAAATTTAAAAAAGGAAAACTGCTCCAAACATTTTTCGGAAAAAGAAATCAAAACGTTCCTTATTTTAAAAGATCTAGACATCCATTTCTTCTTCAGCAAAATAGCGAGGCTTTTTTATGAACTCTTACTCTCTATTTTTTCATATATTTACACAAAGGATTTTATTTAGTTCAATGTAAACATACATAGAAGTATATTATGTTTTTTGTTTGTTTGTTTTTTTTTATGCAGTCTAACTTTTGTTTCACTTCTATTTTATTTTACGTTTATCTTGTATTTTATCATGCCTTATTGGTTTTTGCGTTTTGTAATGTCAAGCTGCGTAAGCTAAACTTAAAAGAGGAAAACTACGCTAACTTTTCTTTGAAAAAATATTCAAAAAGTACCTTAAACGAAAGAGAAAGCACACGAATCTTGCCATCCAATTCTTCTTCTGCAAAGTAGCGAGGCTTTTTATGTACTTTTGCTCTCTAATTTATCTCTATTTACGCAAAGGGTTTTATTTCAATGTAAACACGTATAAAAGAATACTTTGTTAAAAATAATGTTAAAGGAGTTGCGTAAAAAAAACGTCTGAATAAAGTTTCTTTACAAAAAAAAACAACTAAGAAACAAGCGCGCCTAAGAAAAACCAGATCGCGATTCACTAAGTCAATAGACGAAAGAAACAAACTTTAAAAGGTCTTTCTAGACAACAAATTCTATTTTTGGCAATGCAGTTTTTGTATTTATGCAACCTAACTTTTGTTTGACTTCTATTTTATTTTACGTTTACCTTGTATTTTATCTTGCCTTTTTGTGTTTTGTGATGTCAAGCTACATAATCTAAACTTAAAAGAAGGAAACTAGGCTAACTTTTCTAGTAGAATATTATGTTGTTGGTTTTGTATGCAGCCTAACTTTAGTTTCATCTATATTTTATTTTGCGTTTATCTTATATTTTATCTTGTCTTTTTGAGTTTTGTATTTTGTGATGTCAAGCTACATAATTTAAACTTAAAAGAAGAAAACTAGGCTAACTTTTCTTTGAAAAATTGTTCAAAAACTACCTCACACCGATAGAGATAGCTCACGAATTTAAAAAGTTGCATCTATTCATCTTCTTCTTCAGCAAAGTAAAGCTTTTTATGCACTTTTACTCTCTAACTTACCTATATTTGCGTAAAGGATTTTATTTAATTCAATTTAAACATAACTAGTAGAATATTATGTTGTTGGTTTTGTATGCAGCCTAACTTTAGTTTCATCTATATTTTATTTTGCGTTTATCTTATACTTTATCTTGTCTTTTTGAGTTTTATATTTTGTGATGTCAAACTACATAAGCTAAACTTTAAAGAGGAAATTTACGCTAACCTGTCTTTGAAAAACTATTCAAAAACTACCTTTAACAAAGTAGCGAGGCTTTTTATGCGTTTTTACTCTCTAACATACCTATTTTTGCGCAAAGGATTTTATTTAATTCAATTTAAACATGCCTAGTAGATTATTATGTTGTTGGTTTTTTATGCAGCCTAACTTTAGCTACATCTATTTTTCATTTTACGTTTGTCTTATATTTTATTTTATCTTTTTGTGTTCTGTGATGTCAAGCTACATAAGCTAATGTTAAAAGAGGAAAGCTGCGCTAACCTTTCTTTGAAAAACTATTCGAAATCTATTTTTGAGATAATCTAGATTTAAAAGAGGAACACTACGCTAGTTTTGCTTTGAAAAAACTCTCGAAAACTAACTTATTCGATAGAGATAGCACACAAATTTAAAAAATTGTATCTACTCATCCACTTCTTCTACAGCAAAGTACTGAGGCTTTTTATGCACTTTTATTCTCTAACATACCTATATTTGCGCAAAGGATTTTATTTAACTCAGTGTAAACATACATAGAAGAGTATTGTTACCCGTTTATTTTATGCAGCCTAACTTTAGTTTCATCTATGCTTTATATTGCGTTTACCTTATATTTTATCTTGCCTTTGTTAGTTTTGTGTTTTGTTATGTCAAGCTTCATAATCTAATCTTAAAAGGGGAAAACTGCGCTAACTTTTCTTTGAAAAAGTACTCAAAAAGGACCTAAATCGATATAGATAGCTCACAATTTTAAAAAGTTGCATATAGTCATCTTCTTCTTCAGCAAAGTATCGAGGCTTTTTATGGACTTTTACTCTCTTATTTACCCAAATTTGCGCAAAGGACATTATTTAATTCAACTTAAACATGCCTAGTAGATTATTATGTTGTTGGTTTTTTATGCAGTCTAAACTTTGTTTCATCTATATTTTACGATTAACTTAAATTTTATCTTGCCTTTTTGAGCTTTGTGTTTTGTGATGTCAAGCTACATAGTCTAAACATAAAAGAGAAAAACTACGCTAAACTTGCTTTGAAAAACTATTCAAAAACTACCTTTAACAAAGTAGCGAGGCTTTTCATGCACTTTTACTCTCTAACATACCTACATTTGCGCAAAGGATTTTATTTAATTCAATTTAAACATGCCTAGTAGATTATTATGTTGTTGGTTTTTTATGCAGCCTAACTTTAGTTTCATCTATATTATGTTTTAGGTTTATCATATATTTTATCTTTTCTTTTTGAGTTTTGAGTTTTGTGATGCCAAGCAACTTAAGCTAAACTTAAAAGTGGAATGCTACGCTAACCTTTCTTTGAAAATCTATTCATAAACTACCCTAGACAAAAGCTAGATTTAAAAGAGGAAAACTACACTATTTTTACTTTGAAAAAACTTTCGAAAACTACCTTAATCGATAGAGATAGCACACGATTTTAAAAAATTGCATATAGTCATCCACTTCTTCTGCAGCAAAGTAGCGAGGCTCTTTATGCACTTTTTCTCACTAGTTTGCTTATATTTACGCAAAAGAATTCATTTAATTCAATCCAAACATATATAGAAGATTATTATTTCACCTACATTTTATTTTACGATTAACTTTTATATTACCTTTCCTTTTAGTGTTTTGTGTTTTGTGATGTCAAGCTACATAGTCTAAACATAAAAGAGGAAAACTACGCTAAACTTGCTTTGAAAAACTATTCAAAAACTACCTTTAACAAAGTAGCGAGGCTTTTCATGCACTTTTACTCTCTAACATACCTACAATTGCGCATAGGGTTTTATTAGATTCTAGTAGATTATTACGTTGTTGTTTTTTTATGCAGTCTAACTTTAGCTTCATCTATATTTTATTTTACGTTTATCTTATATTTTATTTTGTCTTTTTGAGTTTTGTGTTTTGTGATGTCAAGCTACATAAGCTAAACTTAAAAGAGGAAAGCTACGCTAACCTTTCTTTGAAAAGCTGTTCAAAAACTACCTTAGACATAATCTAGATTTAAAAGAGGAAGACTACGCTATTTTTGCTTTGAAAAAACTTTCGAAAACTACCTTAATCGATAGAGATAGCACAGGATTTTAAAAAGTTGTATCTAGTCATCCACTTCTTTCACAGCAAAGTAGCGAGGCTTTCTATGCACTTTTACTCTCTAACATACCTATTTTTGCGCAAAGGATTTTATTTAATTCAATTTAAACATGCCTAGTAGATTATTATGTTGTTGGTTTTTTATGCAGCCTAACTTCAGCTACATCTATTTTTCATTTTACGTTTGTCTTATATTTTATTTCATCTTTTTGTGTTCTGTGATGTCAAGCTACATAAGTTAAACTTTAAAGAGGAAAACTACGCTAACCTTTCTTTGAAAAACTATTCAAAAAGGACCTAAATCGATATAGATAGCTCACGATTTTAAAAAGTTGCATATAGTCATCTTCTTCTTCAGCAAAGTATCGAGGCTTTTTATGGATTTTTACTCTCTTATTTACCCAAATTTGCGCAAAGGACTTTACTTAATTCAACTTAAACATGTCTAGTAGATTATGAAGTTGTTTGTTTTTTATGCAGCCTAACTTTAGTTTCATTTATATTTTATTTTACGTTTATCTGATATTTTATCTTGTCTTTTTGTGTGTTGTTTTGTCAAGCTACATAAGCTAAACTTAAAAGTGGAAAACTACGCTAACCTTTCTTTGAAAATCTATTCAAAAACTGCCATAGACATAAGCTTGATTTAAAAGAGGAAGACTACGCTATTTATGCTTTTAAAAAACTTTCGAAAAATACCTTAATCCATTGAGATAGTACACGAATTTACAAAGTTGTATCTAGTCATCCACTTCTTCTATAGCAAAGTAGCGAGGCTTTTTATGCACTTTTGCGTTCTAATTTATCTCTGTTTACGCATATGGTTTTTGTTTATTTCTATGTAATGATATACAAAATAGTATTTTGTTAAAGATTATGCTGCAGGAGCTGCGTAAAAAAACTCTGGCGACCTTGCCTTAAGAAAAAAGCAACTGAAAGACATGTGCGCCTTAGAAAATTCAAATCGCGATTCACCAAATTAAAAGACGAAAAGAACGAACTTTAAAAGCTCTCACTAGACATTTGTGTTTATGATAGGCAATGCAGTTTTTGATTTTATGCAGCCTAACATTAGTTTCATCTATATCTTATTTTACGTTTATCTTATACTTTATCTTGCCTTTTTGAGTTTAGTATTTTGTGATGTCATGCTAAATAAACTATACTTTGCTAATTTTTATTTGAAAAAATATTCAAAAACTACCTGAATTATAAGCTAGATCAAAAAGAGGAAAACTACGCTAACTATTCTTTAAAAAAGTATTTAAAAACTACCTTAAACATAAGCAATATCCAAAAGAGGAAAACTATGCCAACTTTTCTTTAAAAAAATATTTAAAAACTACCTTAAACATAAGCTAGATCTAAAAGAGGAAAACTACGCTAACTTTTCTTTGAAAAAATACTCAAAAACTACCTTAAACATAAGCTAGATCTAAAAGAGGAAAACTACGCTAACATTTCTTTGAAAAAATATTCGAAAACTACCTTTAAACATGAATTTAGATTTAATAGATGAAAACTACGCTAACATTTCTTTGAAAAAACATTCAAAAGCTACCTTTAAACATGATTTAAATTTAAAAAAGGAAAACTACGCTAACATTTCTTTGAAAAAACATTCAAAAACTACCTTTAAACATGATTTAAATTTAAAAAAGGAAAACTACGCTAACATTTCTTTGAAAAAATATTCAAAAAGTACCTTAATCGAAAGAGATAGCACACGAAATTAAAAAGTTGCATCTAGTCATCCGTTTCTTCTTCATCAAAGTAGCGAGGCGTTTATGCACTTTTTATTCTCTAATTTATCTCTACTTACTACGCAAATGGCTTTTGTTTATTTCAATGTAAAACTTTTCAAAAGAGTATTTTGTTAAAGATTATGCTGCAGGGGCTGTGTAAGAAAACTCTGGTGACCTTTCTTTAAGAAAAAGCAACTAAAGTAGATGTGCGCCTAAGAAAATCCAAATTGCGATTCACTAAATTAAAAGACATATACAACAAACTTTAAAAGTGAAACTATTTTTACAAGCGTATTTGGTAAAGATGAAATGTTCTTATGACATTTTAACGTTACGAAAAGGATTTTCTTCTGTTCAAATATTTATTACAATTTAAAGTGTTAAATAATGTTACAGAAACGACCTAAAACGCCTGTTGTATTAATTTAAACGAACAAAATAGATAAAAAAAAAGAAAAACTATCATTAAAAAAAAAAAAAGAAAAAAAGAAAAGAAATAGAAGTTGAGGAAAAATAAAAATAAGAACTTCCAACAAAGAGCTCTTCTTTTTATTTTTCAGATTTTAGATGCTTAATTCCTTGAATGAAAAGTTCAACTGATGACCCACTACTAAGGTTGTTCCTAGCCTTCCGTTCTCAAACTAGGCCATTCTGAGAGGCTGTTTGATTAAGTACCGTTGATAGTAGTATCGCACGTAAGAGACTTCTAAAAACTCTGATTATTAATTCCTTGAATGAAGAGATGACTTCATACTCACTAACGAGGTTGTTCTTAGCCATCCATTCTTAAACTAAGCAAAACAGTGAAGTTGTTTGATTAAGTATCACAGTTTGCTGATTTGCACATGCACCATTGCCGAAACTGTGATGCTTGGTTCCTTGATTGGATTGAAGAAGCTCATCACCATGCTTTTTACAAGCTGTCCGTTGTTATGTTTTGCAATTCAGTGGTTCTGTTTTGCAATTCATTTTCTGTTTGTTTAAGTATCATCGATGGTGGTGTCGTGCATGCAAACTTTCCGAAACTCTGATGCTTGTTTTTCTTGAATGGAGAGATGAGCTTATACTTTAGGTGACTTTTAAAACTGCAGTAATTAGTGCCTCGAATGGAAAAACGAACTCATTCATTACAGACCAAAGTTGTTCCTGGCCATCCGTTAACATATTAGGCAACGGTACAGCGAAGCTGTTTGTTTTACAAGCTTTTGTCGTTTCGAGAAATCACTACATTAAGCATTCGATGGTGATACACGACTGATGGCCAGGTTCTGATTTTCGAATGAAAAGAAGAGTCGCATCCGACCACCGGTCGGCTTTCGACGCAAAACAGCTGTACACACTCGTCCAACGTCCAGTGACTAACTGTTGCAACGAGAAAGTTAGCTTTATTTGTCGTGCAGATTGTCCGCTTTGACGTAAAATGCTAGAAATTTGCTGAACGCTCGGTTTGCGCCGCCCAAGAGTCATTCTGTTTCTGCGTTGCCAGCGTCTGTCGGCTAAATACAACTGTAGACTCCGCACAAGCTTTTTCACCGCAAAAGTTGTACAGAGCCACACCGAAGGCTAAAATCGACTTTAAGGTCGAAGGTTAAAATCGACCCTAGAGGTTTGAAAACGACGTCACGAAATTTTCAAGACATCATCGAAGAAAATTACGGCGGCCAGATGCAACTCTTAGTACTAACTCTACTAATCTTAGTACGTTAAGCATTCCAGTCGAGAGATCAGACGTTTTTTCGTCACCTAAGAGACCGGCCGATGCGTTTGCGACGCTGCGGAAAGAAAGAAGATGGCAAACCACAGGGTTGTTACCGTAACAAACCTCCGTGAGTACCTCCATCTCGAGTGGCTTTTGAAGAAACGTTCGTTTTAAACTCAAAGGGATGGTTGTTAAAGCTCACGAACGCCTGGTTAACGATTTTCTAACGGCAGACACCGTGTTTACAATGGATACAGACCGATTAACTGAGCCCAAAGCGCAAGATCTATCAGAAAACTCCTCTAGGTCGATGCAACAAGACGACTAGACACGTGCGTCTAAAGGCATTTTACAATTGAAGGACGCCCCTCGTGGGCCCTTTAACCTTAACACCAAACTCCTGCTTGATATCCTCGTCCCCAGGTTTCCAAACCGTAACCCCAACCCCCTCTAATCCTAACCCCCTTACCCTCTAACTCTCCCCCCTCAAAAAAACAAAAAACATAAAAAAGCAAACAAAACGAAAAAAAAACTTGCTTCCCTCCTCACTTTTAGCTCTAGGATGCAACACCTTTTTGCCGCCCTCCGCTAGAAGGGAGTAGGGAGTAACGAAAGCTTGACATCAAAGTAGCGTTTCGTATGAGATTTGTATGCCAAAATTTGAGCGTTTTTAAAAAAGCCAAGACTTCGTCAGAGGGGTTTCTTCTTTTCTCCTAAAGCTATCGATCGATTAAAAAGCTCAAAGCAAAGAAATTCAAAACAAAATACAAAAACGGGAAGTTTTAGTTTCTGCACCACAAGCCAAGCACTAGTTCAAACTGGAGATAATAAAAGGAAATCGAATGATCTCACTTCTCAAACCACTGAGCTGCCATTGGTCGGCAGTCTCTTGTTTGGAGACCATTGAGCTGCCATTGGTTGGCTGTTTAATCGTTGCGATTGGTCGGCAGTTTTATCTTTGGAGACCATTGAGAGATATAAAAAGAATTTTTTTTTTGAGCACAACATTAAACGTTAAATCGTTAGATGTTGTTATAAAGGCACCATTAGAATGCGATGTCCTCAAATATTTTCCTCGATATTTTAATAAGTAAACAAAAACAAAACTAAGTCTTGCAACTGGCGAAAACTTTCAATAAGCAAACAAAGCAACAACTTTCCTTTCGAGTTTTTTACATTTTAAACAAAAGACAAACAAAGAAAAAAAAACAAACAAAAAACAAAAACAAAAACAAAAAAACAAAACAAAAACAAAACAGAAAAGGGAGAATGAGTGAGTCGACTGATTTCGCTCAACTGTCTTAAACGAGAAGTCATAAACGTTTGCTTGTGCCAGCAAGTTGCAAATTAAGTTGTAAATGAACTGCACCGCAAAAGCTTAACCACAGTTTATTAAGCATATTAAGCCTTTGCTGACATGTTAAGACATTTTAAGCCTTTGCTATTATCATGAGGCTTTTGCTCCACGAGCCAAAAAAGTACGCTAGAGTTGACAAACTGCATCGCGGTCGAAAAGTGTAATTACGCCAACACTTTTATCCGTTTTAAGCATTTCGTTTTCGCACGAACAACAATTAAAGCAGCTCGTTGAGCTTAACGACGTTCGTATTTTTTTTCGAAGCCAAAACTTCGGCTATAAGTAGAATGAAGAGGCACTTCGAAAAACAACAAAGCTGTTCGCAGTCGATAGCTACGAGCGACAACATCTCTGCGAGTCTGGCATCAAGGTAAACAGTTTTTTTACATTTTTATTTGTTAGTGCCACTTTTGTGTACATTATGTATTCAAAAATTTCTTGCTGACGCTAGATTTTTCGTTTTCAATGAACAACAGTTGCAACCTCTAGCCGTTTGCTAAAACAGCTTGCTAGGACAACCAAATCAATAATATGTTGTGAAAATTTCTTTTTGTTCAACTGACTAAGGAAGATCGAGCGAACGCTTTTTTTTTTATAACTTGTTTGTATCATATTGCTATTAAGAAAACAGCGTTGTGTATACTAAACGTGACATAATTGGCAATTATCCGTAACTAAAAATAAGATAGAAATTACAAACTTGATACCATGATTTAATTACTGTAACAAAACTAGACGTCATCGCGTGAGAAAATAAATGTTTATGACACATAACCTATTTTTTTGTTTTTTGTTTTTTTTGTTTTGTTTTCTTCTCTTTTTTCCTTTTAATCTCTTTTCTTTCGTCCAAAAAGCGTTTTGATTTTGCCTCGCCACAAGCGATGAAAAAAGAAAATAAATGTTTATGACACATAACCTATTTTTTTGTTTTTTGTTTTTTTTGTTTTGTTTTCTTCTCTTTTTTCCTTTTAATCTCTTTTCTTTCGTCCAAAAAGCGTTTTGATTTTGCCTCGCCACAAGCGATGAAATCGATAAAAAAACCTGCTCGGACATTCTCAATTCTCAACAACAAAAGCAATCAAAGTTCTAGCTCTAGAGCACGTGCGCCAACAGGTTGATGAAACCGTTCAAATATGCTCGATCGCTAGAATTTAAAAAAAGAAACAAACCAGAAACAAACCAAAATAAAAAAAGACAAAAACACAAATGGACATCTTTAGAACGCTTAAATTTTATAAAATATATTCCTCTGCGTTTTTAACCAGCTAAACTGTCGTAAAGTTTTTTCGGTGCAGTTCATTTAAAAAACTTAGTTTTCAACTTTTAAACGTTTTAGACTTCTCGTTTAAGGCAGTCGAAAGAAATGAGTCGACTTGCTCTCTCTCTCTCCCTTTTCGGTTTTGTTTTTGTGTATTTGTTTTTGTTTTTTCTTCGTTTGCCTTCGTTTGAAATGCAAGGGATTCGAAAGGAAGGTCGTTGCTTTGTTTGCTTTTCGAAAAGTTGTCGCCATGCGAGACTTAGTTTTTTTTTTTTTTTGCTCAAATTGAGCACAAGTGAGTTTCTAGTCTTGAAAGTGTGCAAAGTGTGGGCCAATCTGGTGGCTGGAGTGATGACACGTGAATGCTGGAAATTCCAGACTTTGAGCGGATCCAGCTAGCATAGAAAGAAAATGTAGCATTCACGTGGGTCTCTCCTAAGCTTGCCATTGGTCGGTCTGCTGGCCTTAAGTACCCCCACCCCCCCACCCCCCTAAACGTCACGCTTGCGCAGCTTTCTCGGTCTTTGGCGCCCAAAGAAAGCTTGAGGAAGGATAAAAAATGGCGAGGTTTCGGTACTGCGTTTTCTGTTTTTCTTATTTGTTTTTGTTTGTTTGCTTGTTTGTTTGTTTGTTAATTTATTTAATTTTTTTTTTTTGTTTGTTTCGTTCGTTTGTTTGTTTGTTTGTTTCGTTTGCTTCGTTTGTTTCGTGATGTTTTGTTTTCCCTTCTTGATGGCACAAAACAGAAGCAAACAAGACTTTCGGTTATGTTCGGTTATATTCGGTTCAATAAAAGTTTGTTGGTTTCTGCACAACAGCAACAACAAAAGTCCCTCTGTCCCTCAAAAGCAGTTTCTCCTCTGTCTTAAAGAAGAGCCTCTTTGTAATCGATCTTGTCTGAATGCAGCTCTCCTTTTGCCTACAGGTTTTTATTCCAACCCTTTTGTTGTTGTTAGTGCCATTGACACTTGTGTCAGCCATGTTGTTGTTATTGTTATACTCTGTAAAAGCAGTTGTTGCTGTTGTACTTGTTTGTTGTTTCTAAGGACACTGTTATTGCTGCTGTTAGCGCTGTTAGTAATCACCCACTTGGCTTGTATTTTTGTTTTTTGTTTTTGTTTTTTGTTTTATTTATAAACACTCTCTGAGTAAGTGATGCTGTTGCTGTTGTTGTTGTTATAGTTGCAATGAGTGTTTGTTAATGTTCCCCCACTTGGCTTGTATTTTTGTTTTCTGTTTTGTTTGTTTTTTTTTTTTGTTTGTTTTTTTTTCTCAACACTCTCTGAGTAAGTGATGCTGTTGCTGTAGTCGTTGTTATAGTTGCAATGAGTGTTTGTTAATGTTCACCAACTTGGCATGTTTATAATCTATTTTATTTTATCAACACTCTCTGAGTCAGTGATGGTGTTGCTGTTGCTGTTGTTCTTATTCTTATTATAGCTGCAATGAGTGTTTGTTAATGTTCACCAACTTGGCTTGTTTATAAATTATTTTATTTTATCAACACTCTCTGAGTCAGTGATGCTGATGGTGTTGTTGTTATTATGCTTGCAATAAGTGTTGTTAATGTTCACCCACTTTGCTTGTTTTGTTTGTGCTTTTGTTTTTGTTTATCAACACCCTTTGAGTCACTGATGCTGTTGCTGTTGGTGTTATTATAGTTGCAATGAGTGTTAATGTTCACCCACTTTGCTTGCTTTATTTGTTTGTTGTTGTTTTTTTATCAACACCCTGCGAGTTAGTGATGCTGTTGCTGCTTTTGTTATTTTACTTGTAGTTATAGTTGTTACTGTTTAGCCACTTTGCTTGTTTTTTAATCTGTTTTATTTTATCACCACTCTCTGAGTCAGTGATGATGTTGCTGATGCTGTTGTTGTTATTTTACTTGCAATGATAGCTGTTACTGTTCAGCCACTTTGCTTGTTTTTTTTTTTTTTGTTTGTTTGTTTGTTTGTTTTTTTATATATCCTCTGAGTTAGTGATGCTGTTGCTGATGCTGTTGTTGTTATTATGCTTTCAATGAGAGCTGTTACTGTTCACCCACTTTGTTTGTTTATAGTCTGTTTTATTTTATCAACACTCTCTGAGTCAGTGATGCTGATGCTGATGCTGTTGTTGTTATTATGCTTGCAGTGAGAGTTGTTACTGTTCACCCACTTTGCTTGTTTATTATCTATTTTATTTTGTCAACACTCTCTGAGTCAGTGATGCTGATGCTGATGCTGTTGTTGTTATTATGCTTGCAATGAGAGTTGTTACTGTTCACCCAATTTGCCTGTTTTGTTTTTTTATTTGTTTTTTTTGTTTTGTTTTTGTTTTGTTTGTTTTTTTTTATCAATACCCTCTGAGTCAGTGATGCTGTTGCTGTTGTTGTTGTTGTTGTTGTTGTTGTTATACATGCAATGATTGTTGTTACGGTTCAGCCACATTGCTTGTTTTTTTAATCTGTTTTGTTTTGTCAACACTCTCTGAGTCAGTGATGCTGATGCTGTTGTTGTTATTATGCTTGCAATGAGAGTTGTTACTGTTGTAGTTATGTCTGTCATTTGTCCTTGTTAGCAAGTTCTATTTGCCCTCTCTTGCCTTTTTTCAACACAGTTTCTTTCTTTGAGTCATATGGTTGCGAGATCCTCTCAAACTCCATCTCTTTATTTATTTGTTTCTTTTTTTTTTTTTTTTTTCTCATTCTCCTTCTCATAATAGCAATCACTGCTGCCACCATGCATGTAATGCTAGTTGCTCTCATTCTTTTTCATTTGCTAGTGGAAACTTTGTTTCTTCTTGTTGCTCTCTTTTCTTTCTTTTTTCTCTTTTGCAGAGGATTCGAAAAAACACAGCTCTTCCCTGCAGTTGTAAACATTCCAGGATTGGATGCAGGCAGAAGAAAAACACTCTCACTAACTGTTTTCTTTTTTTTTAGCATAAACCGTTGCAAACAAACACCTGAACATGTCTTCTTCACAAGAAAACAACACTGTTGTTGCCCCTTCTCCGAACTCTAAAGCGAAAAAAAAGAAAAGAAGGCAGTCACAAGAACAGAGAGACTTAAAGCTCAAAAACAAAGTCAGGGCCGCATTAGTTGCAGCGTGTGGCTCCGTAAACAGGGTTGTACCTTTCTATGGTACCAAGAAGAGGTACGCTGTTAGCTGTCCGATGCCTTTGTGCAAACATTCGTCCACAAGCATTAAAAGACACTTGACTAAAAAAGATCATTCTTGGACTTTGGATGAAGCTTCCATCTTTTACTCTGCAATGGTCAGGAAGTTTCAGCATGCTCGTCTCGAACGCAAGTCCGGCTGTCCAAAACCTTACCCCTGTTTGCAATGTTGGAAGTATTACGACCGACTGGACATACACTTGAAAGAGACTCATTTCTACGATTCCAAGACGATCAAACAAAAGATTGCAGAGGCAAAGCGATACGACAACGAGAAGCTCTATGTCCCTCAATTTATTCGACCTGCCTTCTTTGGTATTAAGCCAGTAGCTGAACAAGCGTCTGCATCAGGCTCTGCATCCTCTGCTCCTGGGCCTTCCTCCTCTTTTTCTTCTCCGGTTCTTTCCTCTGATCCTCTTTTAAGCTTGCCCTCATCCGAGGCTCCTTCTGCAAACCACTGCACCTCTGTAGAAAACAAAGAGCTGAACACCGAATCTGTCCTAGACTCTGATTTTAATTCCTTAAAGCACTTGGTTTCCAACTCCTCCGTCTTGACAGAAGATAAGAGACTCTTGTTTCAGCTGGACAAAGATGCTTTTCACTTTTATTACCAGTCAGCAGATGAGCTCTTCAGAGATTTTGAAAAGTGGCTTGTGGTAGCCAACAACAACACTTTGTCACAAGCAAAGATCTACAAAAATGCAGTTGTTGAAATATTGACATGTTGTGACAGCACGCTGACGCTGCACCCGAACGCTCTCACCAATTCCAACGTTTTGGAGGATAGATACTTTTCCATGCACTTTAAAAACATTCAGCTCAATTCCAAGCTGAGTGAACTTGACCAAACAAAAGCCATGTCTTGTCACACGTTGTACAACCGCCTCGTCTACCTTTGTCTCCTGTTTCGTTTCAGTGAAGCCAGGAATGTCTATTTCGGACTTTCTCATGAGGCCATCCGACGTTTGCGCTGCAAGGTGGAGGAGTTACAAAAAGTGCTGAGGCCCTTTCGTTCTTTGAGGAGGAGCCTTGTGAAAAGCAAAAAATGCATCAACATCATCAATGTCAGTTTGCTGACCGAATATGGCAAGTCTGCATACGTAAGAGAGTTAGTGGAATCGATTAGAAAGCCGTCTCTTACACCGACTAGAGACAATGCTGTGTCTCTACGAAACCATCTTCTGCTCTCTGTCACTGTAATTAACAGTTTAAGAAAATCTAACATTGCTCTTTTAAACATTAGAGACTACATGGCTGCTGAGAAGAGTGAGTGTGGATATTGCATTGTGCAAGAGCGCTACAAAACAGCATACAAGTACGGAGCCAAAAACATTCTAGTGCCGAACGACTTGAAAGTGTTGATCGATATTTATTTGCTGAGATACAGAGACCTTCTTGTCAACGACTCTCACTACATGGCTGCAGACACCAAGACTGTTTTGGAGTTGAGCGACTGCTACAGGCCCCTTTTTCCATCGATGAGACCCAACAAAGACGAATGTGTGACACTCGGTGCAACTAGAGTGCCTGTTTACCAGATGGGTTCCTCTGCTATCTCCTCTTGCCTGACGTCCTGCTTCAGAAAAAGCCAAGTAAACATTCCCATGAAGCGTCTTACTCCCACTTGCATTCGCGGTTCGATAGCCACTTACTTTGCCAACAACAGCAAAGAAGATCGCGAGCGGTTTGCTACACTCTACATGAAGCACAGCAGGAACACAATGGATAGCTTTTATGTGTCCCAGTGGAACGCTGCAGAGGAGTTGCGCTTTGCCCTGGGCATCGGACAGTCCTTCGGAGTCATAGAGTCTTTGACTGTTGAAAAGTCTGAGAGACCACCAAAGAAGGAGAAGGATGTGATGGACTGGCTCCAAACTAATGCAGAGGAGTACGGTTTTCATGAGGTTGAGGACATCTTTGAGGAAGATTTAGACTCCGGTTCTGACTCTGAAGAATGTGCTGCTACTTTCAGCTGTACCACAGTGGTTCCGTTTGCTCCAGCTGTAGAAAACAATGTTCCTTTAGAGGATAGCAACGACCATGCTGTAGATTTCTTGTGTGAACCTACCTCAACTCCTGTTTCGTCTGTTCCATCTGAACAAACAATCGCTGGTCCAGTTCTTGAACTATCCCCTGCTCTTGCACAACTAGTTCCTAATGAACAAACTGTTTGTATGGATGTAGATCAGACTCTAGCTGTTCCTGTTGGCACAGCTTGTTCTCCTCTTGCATTAACATTATTTCCTGATGAACCGGATTTTATTGAACACCATGCAAATCTTTCTCCAGTTTACTTTAGTGAGCAAGTGGTTGCCAAACCTGTTTCTGCTTCTCCTTCTCAGCAAGTCGCTTTCTGTCCTTCAAAAGAGGTCTTTTCTGTTCCTCTGACTCCTAGCCTTGTTGCTTTTCAGCAAACATTGGCCAAACCCAGTTTGTTTCTTTCATCTGATCCAGTTTCAGCTGTTCCAGTCCAACAGGCTGGTACTGTTCTTGCAAAGCAGCTCTCACCTTATGCTGTTCAATCTGTTGGTAGCCTATTTAGCCAAAGTCTTGCCTCTACATCCAGAGGTAAATTCTTTTTGATTTTTGATTTTTATGCAAATCTCAACACGCTTTCAAAAAATGAAAATGCCCAAATCAACTCCTTGCCCTATTTTTATTGTTAAAGCTGTAAAAAAAACAAAACAAACCAAAAAAACAACACAGAAGTGTGTATGTATTTGTTGCAGGACTAATTCTGTGATTGCTTAAATGTTTATACAAGTGAATGATACTAAAACTGATTATGTTTTAGAAGTAAAAGATCCAAGAAGAAAAAAAATCAAGTTGGAAATGCCATCTTTCACTCAAGAACTCATCGGTAATGTAAAACCTAATTTATACAAACATATATAAACACAAACCTCTTCTTGCACAATTTCAGATGGTTAACTGTTAACAAAAACTAGCCATCATTGCTAAGTGCACTTTTAGAAAGTTGTGTCTACCCGATTTCTAATGATGAAGTTAGAAACATGACCGTTAGAAATCATGCACAGCTTGTTATCATCTCTAACACTTAGAAACTGTTGATGGTTTTTATGAATTAGAAAAATGAACATGGTTTTATTTTATTTCAGGATCAACTCAGCCAAGAACAAAGGAAAACAAAGCAGAAGTTAGCCAATGCCATTTAGGTAATCTTTCAAAAACCAGTTATTGCTATCAGTGCAAACAATAAGGTCAACAAAAAAAAAATAAATAAAAAAAAAAAACAGAATAAATCTTGTCTTACTTCAGAACCAAATGAATATTTGATTTAATCACTTTGTGTTATGACTTGAGTTTGTAAAATTTTAGATGAAATAGTTGAAAAGCTGAATGCTTGCCCTGGCCACAACGAATGGTTCAACACCAGAAGTTTTCCACGATGTGCAGCTTTGGTGTTGGCATACATCTTGCAAGACGTGTTTACAGATGTAAGCTCAAGTTGCTCGTACAAAGATTACCTTGGCATCTTGGCAAATCATAGCAGTGACAAGCTCATTCATGTCTTGCAAAAGTACTCCTACCAAAGCCATATTAAAGACAAAATTAAAAACATGAAGCTAAAAATTCAAAAAGAGGGTAGTTTAGAAAAGTTTGTTCAATATGGCAATATCGTGAGACCATTTATGTAGTTTAGATAAGTTTGTTCAGTTTGGCAATAAAGATGGGCCTTTTGTGTAGTTTGTTTTATCTATGCTTTTGCAAATATTTTTATCTGTTTCGCTAAAGACATAATAAACAAGAAGTTCTGTTAAACTGTTCTCACATTTCTTATTTAAAGATAGTTCAAACTTTTTTTTATCTTTAAAAAAAAAAAAAAGAAGTCGTTTTGTTATTCTGTGAAAACTTTTAATAGAGTTGCATTTAGAATTACTTCTGATGTTTTTAAGAGTTTGTTAAAAAGCAAAATAATATTTCCTGTGATGTTAAGCTGCATAAGTGAAATTTAAAAAAGGAAAACTGCTCCAAACATTTTTCGGAAAAAGAAATCAAAACGTTCCTTATTTTAAAAGATCTAGACATCCATTTCTTCTTCAGCAAAATAGCGAGGCTTTTTTATGAACTCTTACTCTCTATTTTTTCATATATTTACACAAAGGATTTTATTTAGTTCAATGTAAACATACATAGAAGTATATTATGTTTTTTGTTTGTTTGTTTTTTTTTATGCAGTCTAACTTTTGTTTCACTTCTATTTTATTTTACGTTTATCTTGTATTTTATCATGCCTTATTGGTTTTTGCGTTTTGTAATGTCAAGCTGCGTAAGCTAAACTTAAAAGAGGAAAACTACGCTAACTTTTCTTTGAAAAAATATTCAAAAAGTACCTTAAACGAAAGAGAAAGCACACGAATCTTGCCATCCAATTCTTCTTCTGCAAAGTAGCGAGGCTTTTTATGTACTTTTGCTCTCTAATTTATCTCTATTTACGCAAAGGGTTTTATTTCAATGTAAACACGTATAAAAGAATACTTTGTTAAAAATAATGTTAAAGGAGTTGCGTAAAAAAAACGTCTGAATAAAGTTTCTTTACAAAAAAAAACAACTAAGAAACAAGCGCGCCTAAGAAAAACCAGATCGCGATTCACTAAGTCAATAGACGAAAGAAACAAACTTTAAAAGGTCTTTCTAGACAACAAATTCTATTTTTGGCAATGCAGTTTTTGTATTTATGCAACCTAACTTTTGTTTGACTTCTATTTTATTTTACGTTTACCTTGTATTTTATCTTGCCTTTTTGTGTTTTGTGATGTCAAGCTACATAATCTAAACTTAAAAGAAGGAAACTAGGCTAACTTTTCTAGTAGAATATTATGTTGTTGGTTTTGTATGCAGCCTAACTTTAGTTTCATCTATATTTTATTTTGCGTTTATCTTATATTTTATCTTGTCTTTTTGAGTTTTGTATTTTGTGATGTCAAGCTACATAATTTAAACTTAAAAGAAGAAAACTAGGCTAACTTTTCTTTGAAAAATTGTTCAAAAACTACCTCACACCGATAGAGATAGCTCACGAATTTAAAAAGTTGCATCTATTCATCTTCTTCTTCAGCAAAGTAAAGCTTTTTATGCACTTTTACTCTCTAACTTACCTATATTTGCGTAAAGGATTTTATTTAATTCAATTTAAACATAACTAGTAGAATATTATGTTGTTGGTTTTGTATGCAGCCTAACTTTAGTTTCATCTATATTTTATTTTGCGTTTATCTTATACTTTATCTTGTCTTTTTGAGTTTTATATTTTGTGATGTCAAACTACATAAGCTAAACTTTAAAGAGGAAATTTACGCTAACCTGTCTTTGAAAAACTATTCAAAAACTACCTTTAACAAAGTAGCGAGGCTTTTTATGCGTTTTTACTCTCTAACATACCTATTTTTGCGCAAAGGATTTTATTTAATTCAATTTAAACATGCCTAGTAGATTATTATGTTGTTGGTTTTTTATGCAGCCTAACTTTAGCTACATCTATTTTTCATTTTACGTTTGTCTTATATTTTATTTTATCTTTTTGTGTTCTGTGATGTCAAGCTACATAAGCTAATGTTAAAAGAGGAAAGCTGCGCTAACCTTTCTTTGAAAAACTATTCGAAATCTATTTTTGAGATAATCTAGATTTAAAAGAGGAACACTACGCTAGTTTTGCTTTGAAAAAACTCTCGAAAACTAACTTATTCGATAGAGATAGCACACAAATTTAAAAAATTGTATCTACTCATCCACTTCTTCTACAGCAAAGTACTGAGGCTTTTTATGCACTTTTATTCTCTAACATACCTATATTTGCGCAAAGGATTTTATTTAACTCAGTGTAAACATACATAGAAGAGTATTGTTACCCGTTTATTTTATGCAGCCTAACTTTAGTTTCATCTATGCTTTATATTGCGTTTACCTTATATTTTATCTTGCCTTTGTTAGTTTTGTGTTTTGTTATGTCAAGCTTCATAATCTAATCTTAAAAGGGGAAAACTGCGCTAACTTTTCTTTGAAAAAGTACTCAAAAAGGACCTAAATCGATATAGATAGCTCACAATTTTAAAAAGTTGCATATAGTCATCTTCTTCTTCAGCAAAGTATCGAGGCTTTTTATGGACTTTTACTCTCTTATTTACCCAAATTTGCGCAAAGGACATTATTTAATTCAACTTAAACATGCCTAGTAGATTATTATGTTGTTGGTTTTTTATGCAGTCTAAACTTTGTTTCATCTATATTTTACGATTAACTTAAATTTTATCTTGCCTTTTTGAGCTTTGTGTTTTGTGATGTCAAGCTACATAGTCTAAACATAAAAGAGAAAAACTACGCTAAACTTGCTTTGAAAAACTATTCAAAAACTACCTTTAACAAAGTAGCGAGGCTTTTCATGCACTTTTACTCTCTAACATACCTACATTTGCGCAAAGGATTTTATTTAATTCAATTTAAACATGCCTAGTAGATTATTATGTTGTTGGTTTTTTATGCAGCCTAACTTTAGTTTCATCTATATTATGTTTTAGGTTTATCATATATTTTATCTTTTCTTTTTGAGTTTTGAGTTTTGTGATGCCAAGCAACTTAAGCTAAACTTAAAAGTGGAATGCTACGCTAACCTTTCTTTGAAAATCTATTCATAAACTACCCTAGACAAAAGCTAGATTTAAAAGAGGAAAACTACACTATTTTTACTTTGAAAAAACTTTCGAAAACTACCTTAATCGATAGAGATAGCACACGATTTTAAAAAATTGCATATAGTCATCCACTTCTTCTGCAGCAAAGTAGCGAGGCTCTTTATGCACTTTTTCTCACTAGTTTGCTTATATTTACGCAAAAGAATTCATTTAATTCAATCCAAACATATATAGAAGATTATTATTTCACCTACATTTTATTTTACGATTAACTTTTATATTACCTTTCCTTTTAGTGTTTTGTGTTTTGTGATGTCAAGCTACATAGTCTAAACATAAAAGAGGAAAACTACGCTAAACTTGCTTTGAAAAACTATTCAAAAACTACCTTTAACAAAGTAGCGAGGCTTTTCATGCACTTTTACTCTCTAACATACCTACAATTGCGCATAGGGTTTTATTAGATTCTAGTAGATTATTACGTTGTTGTTTTTTTATGCAGTCTAACTTTAGCTTCATCTATATTTTATTTTACGTTTATCTTATATTTTATTTTGTCTTTTTGAGTTTTGTGTTTTGTGATGTCAAGCTACATAAGCTAAACTTAAAAGAGGAAAGCTACGCTAACCTTTCTTTGAAAAGCTGTTCAAAAACTACCTTAGACATAATCTAGATTTAAAAGAGGAAGACTACGCTATTTTTGCTTTGAAAAAACTTTCGAAAACTACCTTAATCGATAGAGATAGCACAGGATTTTAAAAAGTTGTATCTAGTCATCCACTTCTTTCACAGCAAAGTAGCGAGGCTTTCTATGCACTTTTACTCTCTAACATACCTATTTTTGCGCAAAGGATTTTATTTAATTCAATTTAAACATGCCTAGTAGATTATTATGTTGTTGGTTTTTTATGCAGCCTAACTTCAGCTACATCTATTTTTCATTTTACGTTTGTCTTATATTTTATTTCATCTTTTTGTGTTCTGTGATGTCAAGCTACATAAGTTAAACTTTAAAGAGGAAAACTACGCTAACCTTTCTTTGAAAAACTATTCAAAAAGGACCTAAATCGATATAGATAGCTCACGATTTTAAAAAGTTGCATATAGTCATCTTCTTCTTCAGCAAAGTATCGAGGCTTTTTATGGATTTTTACTCTCTTATTTACCCAAATTTGCGCAAAGGACTTTACTTAATTCAACTTAAACATGTCTAGTAGATTATGAAGTTGTTTGTTTTTTATGCAGCCTAACTTTAGTTTCATTTATATTTTATTTTACGTTTATCTGATATTTTATCTTGTCTTTTTGTGTGTTGTTTTGTCAAGCTACATAAGCTAAACTTAAAAGTGGAAAACTACGCTAACCTTTCTTTGAAAATCTATTCAAAAACTGCCATAGACATAAGCTTGATTTAAAAGAGGAAGACTACGCTATTTATGCTTTTAAAAAACTTTCGAAAAATACCTTAATCCATTGAGATAGTACACGAATTTACAAAGTTGTATCTAGTCATCCACTTCTTCTATAGCAAAGTAGCGAGGCTTTTTATGCACTTTTGCGTTCTAATTTATCTCTGTTTACGCATATGGTTTTTGTTTATTTCTATGTAATGATATACAAAATAGTATTTTGTTAAAGATTATGCTGCAGGAGCTGCGTAAAAAAACTCTGGCGACCTTGCCTTAAGAAAAAAGCAACTGAAAGACATGTGCGCCTTAGAAAATTCAAATCGCGATTCACCAAATTAAAAGACGAAAAGAACGAACTTTAAAAGCTCTCACTAGACATTTGTGTTTATGATAGGCAATGCAGTTTTTGATTTTATGCAGCCTAACATTAGTTTCATCTATATCTTATTTTACGTTTATCTTATACTTTATCTTGCCTTTTTGAGTTTAGTATTTTGTGATGTCATGCTAAATAAACTATACTTTGCTAATTTTTATTTGAAAAAATATTCAAAAACTACCTGAATTATAAGCTAGATCAAAAAGAGGAAAACTACGCTAACTATTCTTTAAAAAAGTATTTAAAAACTACCTTAAACATAAGCAATATCCAAAAGAGGAAAACTATGCCAACTTTTCTTTAAAAAATTATTTAAAAACTACCTTAAACATAAGCTAGATCTAAAAGAGGAAAACTTCGCTAACTTTTCTTTGAAAAAATACTCAAAAACTACCTTAAACATAAGCTAGATCTAAAAGAGGAAAACTACGCTAACATTTCTTTGAAAAAATATTCGAAAACTACCTTTAAACATGAATTTAGATTTAATAGATGAAAACTACGCTAACATTTCTTTGAAAAAACATTCAAAAGCTACCTTTAAACATGATTTAAATTTAAAAAAGGAAAACTACGCTAACATTTCTTTGAAAAAACATTCAAAAACTACCTTTAAACATGATTTAAATTTAAAAAAGGAAAACTACGCTAACATTTCTTTGAAAAAATATTCAAAAAGTACCTTAATCGAAAGAGATAGCACACGAAATTAAAAAGTTGCATCTAGTCATCCGTTTCTTCTTCATCAAAGTAGCGAGGCGTTTATGCACTTTTTATTCTCTAATTTATCTCTACTTACTACGCAAATGGCTTTTGTTTATTTCAATGTAAAACTTTTCAAAAGAGTATTTTGTTAAAGATTATGCTGCAGGGGCTGTGTAAGAAAACTCTGGTGACCTTTCTTTAAGAAAAAGCAACTAAAGTAGATGTGCGCCTAAGAAAATCCAAATTGCGATTCACTAAATTAAAAGACATATACAACAAACTTTAAAAGTGAAACTATTTTTACAAGCGTATTTGGTAAAGATGAAATGTTCTTATGACATTTTAACGTTACGAAAAGGATTTTCTTCTGTTCAAATATTTATTACAATTTAAAGTGTTAAATAATGTTACAGAAACGACCTAAAACGCCTGTTGTATTAATTTAAACGAACAAAATAGATAAAAAAAAAGAAAAACTATCATTAAAAAAAAAAAAGAAAAAAAGAAAAGAAATAGAAGTTGAGGAAAAATAAAAATAAGAACTTCCAACAAAGAGCTCTTCTTTTTATTTTTCAGATTTTAGATGCTTAATTCCTTGAATGAAAAGTTCAACTGATGACCCACTACTAAGGTTGTTCCTAGCCTTCCGTTCTCAAACTAGGCCATTCTGAGAGGCTGTTTGATTAAGTACCGTTGATAGTAGTATCGCACGTAAGAGACTTCTAAAAACTCTGATTATTAATTCCTTGAATGAAGAGATGACTTCATACTCACTAACGAGGTTGTTCTTAGCCATCCATTCTTAAACTAAGCAAAACAGTGAAGTTGTTTGATTAAGTATCACAGTTTGCTGATTTGCACATGCACCATTGCCGAAACTGTGATGCTTGGTTCCTTGATTGGATTGAAGAAGCTCATCACCATGCTTTTTACAAGCTGTCCGTTGTTATGTTTTGCAATTCAGTGGTTCTGTTTTGCAATTCATTTTCTGTTTGTTTAAGTATCATCGATGGTGGTGTCGTGCATGCAAACTTTCCGAAACTCTGATGCTTGTTTTTCTTGAATGGAGAGATGAGCTTATACTTTAGGTGACTTTTAAAACTGCAGTAATTAGTGCCTCGAATGGAAAAACGAACTCATTCATTACAGACCAAAGTTGTTCCTGGCCATCCGTTAACATATTAGGCAACAGTACAGCGAAGCTGTTTGTTTTACAAGCTTTTGTCGTTTCGAGAAATCACTACATTAAGCATTCGATGGTGATACACGACTGATGGCCAGGTTCTGATTTTCGAATGAAAAGAAGAGTCGCATCCGACCACCGGTCGGCTTTCGACGCAAAACAGCTGTACACACTCGTCCAACGTCCAGTGACTAACTGTTGCAACGAGAAAGTTAGCTTTATTTGTCGTGCAGATTGTCCGCTTTG
The DNA here is from genome assembly GCF_058129835.1 of Hydra viridissima. Taxonomy (NCBI): domain Eukaryota; kingdom Metazoa; phylum Cnidaria; class Hydrozoa; order Anthoathecata; family Hydridae; genus Hydra; species Hydra viridissima. The sequence continues at coordinate 46,633 of NW_028324344.1, forward strand.
ACGTAAAATGCTAGAAATTTGCTGAACGCTCGGTTTGCGCCGCCCAAGAGTCATTCTGTTTCTGCGTTGCCAGCGTCTGTCGGCTAAATACAACTGTAGACTCCGCACAAGCTTTTTCACCGCAAAAGTTGTACAGAGCCACACCGAAGGCTAAAATCGACTTTAAGATCGAAGGTTAAAATCGACCCTAGAGGTTTCAAAACGACGTCACGAAATTTTCAAGACATCATCGAAGAAAATTACGGCGGCCAGATGCAACTCTTAGTACTAACTCTACTAATCTTAGTACGTTAAGCATTCCAGTCGAGAGATCAGACGTTTTTTCGTCACCTAAGAGACCGGCCGATGCGTTTGCGACGCTGCGGAAAGAAAGAAGATGGCAAACCACAGGGTTGTTACCGTAACAAACCTCCGTGAGTACCTCCATCTCGAGTGGCTTTTGAAGAAACGTTCGTTTTAAACTCAAAGGGATGGTTGTTAAAGCTCACGAACGCCTGGTTAACGATTTTCTAACGGCAGACACCGTGTTTACAATGGATACAGACCGATTAACTGAGCCCAAAGCGCAAGATCTATCAGAAAACTCCTCTAGGTCGATGCAACAAGACGACTAGACACGTGCGTCTAAAGGCATTTTACAATTGAAGGACGCCCCTCATGGGCCCTAACCCTAACCCTAACCCTAACCCTAACCCTAACCCTAACCCTAACCCTAACGCTAACCCTAACCCTAACCCTAACCCTAACCCTAACGGTACTGCGTTTTCTGTTTTTCTTATTTGTTTTTGTTTGTTTGCTTGTTTGTTTGTTTGTTTGTTAATTTTTTTAATTTTTTTTTTTTTTTGTTTGTTTCGTTCGTTTGTTTGTTTGTTTGTTTCGTTTGCTTCGTTTGTTTTGTGATGTTTTGTTTTCCCTTCTTGATGGCACAAAACAGAAGCAAACAAGACTTTCGGTTATATTCGGTTATATTCGGTTCAATAAAAGTTTGTTGGTTTCTGCACAACAACAACAACAACAACAAAAGTCCCTCTGTCCCTCAAAAGCAGTTTCTCCTCTGTCCTAAAGAAGAGCCTCTTTGTAATCGATCTTGTCTGAATGCAGCTCTCCTTTTGCCTACAGGTTTTTATTCCAACCCTTTTGTTGTTGTTAGTGCCATGTTGTTGTTATTGTTATACTCTGTAAAAGCAGTTGTTGCTGTTGTACTTGTTTGTTGTTTCTAAAGACACTGTTGTTGCTGCTGTTAGCGCTGTTAGTAATCACCCACTTGGCTTGTATTTTTGTTTCTTGTTTTTGTTTTTTGTTTTATTTATAAACACTCTCTGAGTAAGTGATGCTGTTGCTGTTGTTGTTGTTACAGTTGCAATGAGTGTTTGTTAATGTTCCCCCATATGACTTGTACTTTTGTTTTCTGTTTTGTTTTGTTTTTTTTTTTTTTTTGTTTTTTTTTTCTCAACACTCTCTGAGTAAGTGATGCTGTTGCTGTAGTCGTTGTTATAGTTGCAATGAGTGTTTGTTAATGTTCACCAACTTGGCTTGTTTATAATCTATTTTATTTTATCAACACTCTCTGAGTCAGTGATGGTGTTGCTGTTGCTGTTGTCGTTATTATGCTTGCAATGGGAGTTGTTACTGTTCACCCACTTTGCTTGTTTTGTTTTTATTTCTTTATTTTATCAACACCCTTTGAGCCAGTGATGCTGTTGCTGTTGTTGTTGTTATAGTTGCAATGATTGTTGTTAATGTTCACCCACTTTGCTTGTGTTTTTGTTTTTGTTTATCAACACCCTTTGTGTCAGTGATGCTGTTGCTGTTGTTCTTATTACAGTTGCAATGAGTGTTTGTTAATGTTCACCAACTTGGCTTGTTTATAATCTATTTTGTTTTATCAACACTCTCTGAGTCAGTGATGCTGATGCTGTTGTTGTTATTGTGCTTGCAATAAGTGTTGTTAATGTTCACCCTCTTTGCTTGTTTTGTTTGTGCTTTTGTTTTTGTTTATCAACACCCTTTGAGTCACTGATGCTGTTGCTGTTGGTGTTATTATAGTTGCAATGAGTGTTAATGTTCACCCACTTTGCTTGCTTTGTTTGTTTGTTGCTTTTTTTTTTATCAACACCCTGCGAGTTAGTGATGCTGTTGCTGCTTTTGTCATTTTACTTGTATTTATAGTTGTTACTGTTCAGCCACTTTGCTTGTTTTTTAATCTGTTTTATTTTATCACCACTCTCTGAGTCAGTGATGATGTTGCTGATGCTGTTGTTGTTATTTTACTTGCAATGATAGCTGTTACTGTTCAGCCACTTTGCTTGTTTTTTTTTGATTTTGTTTTGTTTGTTTGTTTGTTTGTTTTTTTATATATCCTCTGAGTTAGTGATGCTGTTGCTGATGCTGTTGTTGTTATTATGCTTTCAATGAGAGCTGTTACTGTTCACCCACTTTGTTTGTTTATAATCTGTTTTATTTTATCAACACTCTCTGAGTCAGTGATGCTGATGCTGATGCTGTTGTTGTTATTATGCTTGCAGTGAGAGTTGTTACTGTTCACCCACTTTGCTTGCTTATTGTCTATTTTATTTTGTCAACACTCTCTGAGTCAGTGATGCTGATGCTGATGCTGTTTTTGTTATTATGCTTGCAATGAGAGTTGTTACTGTTCACCCAATTTGCTTGTTTTGTTTTTTTATTTGTTTTTTTGTTTGTTTTTGTTTTGCTTGTTTTTTTTATCAATACCCTCTGAGTCAGTGATGCTGTTGCTGTTGTTGTTGTTGTTGTTGTTGTTGTTATACATGCAATGATTGTTGTTACGGTTCAGCCACATTGCTTGTTTTTTTAATCTGTTTTGTTTTGTCAACACTCTCTGAGTCAGTGATGCTGATGCTGTTGTTGTTATTATGCTTGCAATGAGAGTTGTTACTGTTGTAGTTATGTCTGTCATTTGTCCTTGTTAGCAAGTTCTATTTGCCCTCTCTTGCCTTTTTTCAACACAGTTTCTTTCTTTGAGTCATATGGTTGCGAGATCCTCTCAAACTCCATCTCTTTATTTATTTGTTTCTTTTCTTTTTTTTTTTTTTTTCTCATTCTCCTTCTCATAATAGCAATCACTGCTGCCACCATGCATGTAATGCTAGTTGCTCTCATTCTTTTTCATTTGCTAGTGGAAACTTTGTTTCTTCTTGTTGCTCTCTTTTCTTTCTTTTTTTCTCTTTTGCAGAGGATTCGAAAAAACACAGCTCTTCCCTGCAGTTGTAAACATTCCAGGATTGGATGCAGGCAGAAGAAAAAAACTCTCACTGACTGTTTTCTTTTTTTAGCAAAAACCGTTGCAAACAAACACCTGAACATGTCTTCTTCACAAGAAAACAACACTGTTGTTGCCCCTTCTCCGAACTCTAAAGCGAAAAAAAAGAAAAGAAAGCAGTCACAAGAACAGAGAGACTTAAAGCTCAAAAACAAAGTCAGGGCCGCATTAGTTGCAGCGTGTGGCTCCGTAAACAGGGTTGTACCTTTCTATGGTACCAAGAAGAGGTACGCTGTTAGCTGTCCGATGCCTTTGTGCAAACATTCGTCCACAAGCATTAAAAGACACTTGACTAAAAAAGATCATTCTTGGACTTTGGATGAAGCTTCCATCTTTTACTCTGCAATGGTCAGGAAGTTTCAGCATGCTCGTCTCGAACGCAAGTCCGGCTGTCCAAAACCTTACCCCTGTTTGCAATGTTGGAAATATTACGACCGACTGGACATACACTTGAAAGAGACTCATTTCTACGATTCCAAGATGATCAAACAAAAGATTGCAGAGGCAAAGCGATACGACAACGAGAAGCTCTATGTCCCTCAATTTATTCGACCTGCCTTCTTTGGTATTAAGCCAGTAGCTGAACAAGCGTCTGCATCAGGCTCTGCATCCTCTGCTCCTGGGTCTTCCTCCTCTTTTTCTTCTCCGGTTCTTTCCTCTGATCCTCTTTTAAGCTTGCCCTCACCAGTTGCTGGTTCGTCCGAGGCTCCTTCTGCAAACCAATGCACCTCTGTAGAAAACAAAGAGCTGAAAACCGAATCCGTCCTTGACTCTGATTTCGATTCCTTAGAGCACTTGGTTTCCAGCTCCTATGTCTTGACCGAAGAAAAGAGACTCTTGTTTCAGCTGGACAAAGATGCTTTTCACTTTTATTACCAGTCAGCAGATGAGCTCTTCAGAGACTTTGAAAAGTGGCTTGTGGTAGCCAACAACAACACTTGGTCACAAGCAAAGATCTACAAAAATGCAGTTGTGGAAATATTGACTTGTTGTGACAGCACGTTGACGCTGCACCCAAACTCCCTCACCAATTCCAATGTTTTGGAGGATAGATACTTCTCCTTGCACTTTAAGAAAATTCAGCTCAATTCCAATCTGAGTGAACTTGACCAAACAAAAGCCATGTCTTGTCACACGTTGTACAACCGCCTTGTCTCCCTTTGTCTCCTGTTTCGTTTCAGTGAAGCCAGAAACGTCTATTTCGGACTTTCTCATGAGGCCATCCGACGTTTGCGCTGCAAGGTGGATGAGTTGCGAAAAGTGCTGAGGCCCTTTCGTTCTTTGAGGAGGAGCCTTGTGAAAAGAAGAAAAAGCATCAACATCATCAATGTCAGTTTGCTGACCGAATATGGCAAGTCTGCATACGTAAGAGACTTAGTGGAATCGATTAGAAAGGCGTCTCTTCCGCTGACTAGAGACAATGCTGTGTCTCTACGAAACCATCTTCTGCTCTCTGTCACTGTAATTAACAGTTTAAGAAAATCTAACATTGCTCTTTTAAACATTAGAGACTACATGGCTGCTGAGAAGAGTGAGTGTGGATATTGCATTGTGCAAGAGCGCTACAAAACAGCATACAAGTACGGAGCCAAAAACATTCTAGTGCCGAACGACTTGAAAGTGTTGATCGATATTTATTTGCTGAGATACAGAGACCTTCTTGTCAACGACTCTCACTACATGGCTGCAGACACCAAGACTGTTTTGGAGTTGAGTGACTGCTACAGGCCCCTTTTTCCATCGATGAGAGCCAACAAAGACGAAGGTGTGACACTAGGTGCATCTAGAGTGCCTGTTTACCAGATGGGTTCCTCTGCTATCACCTCTAGCCTGACGTCCTGCTTCAGAAAAAGCCAAGTAAACATTCCCATGAAGCGTCTTACTCCCACTTGCATTCGCGGTTCGATAGCCACTTACTTTGCCAACAACAGCAAAGAAGATCGCGAGCGGTTTGCTACACTCTACATGAAGCACAGCAGACACACAATGGATAGCTTTTATGTGTCCCAGTGGAACGCTGCAGAGGAGTTGCGCTTTGCCCTCGGCATCGGACAGTCCTTCGGAGTCATAGAGTCTTTGACTGTTGAAAAGTCTGAGAGACCACCAAAGGAGGAGAAGGATGTGATGGACTGGCTCCGAACTAATGCAGAGGAGTACGGTTTTCATGATGTTGAGGACATTTTTGAGGAAGATTCAGACTCTGGTTCTGACTCTGAAGAATCTGCTGCTACTTTCGGTTGTACCACAGTGGTTCCATTTTCTCCAGCTGTAGAAAACAATGCTCCTTTAGAGGACAGCAACGAACATGTTGTAGATTTCTTGTGTGAACCTACCTCAACTCCTGTTTCGTCTGTTCCTTCTGAACAAACAATCGCTGGTCCAGTTCTTGAACTATCCTCTGCTCTTGCACAACTAGTTCCTAATGAACAAGCTGTTTGTATGGATGTAGATCAGACTCTAGCTGTTCCTGTTGGCACAGCTTGTTCTCCTCTTGCATTAACATTATTTCCTGATGAACCGGATTTTATTGAACACCATGCACAACTTTCTCCAGTTTACTTTAGTGAGCAAGTGGTTGCCAAACCTGTTTCTGCTGCTCCTGCTCAACAAGTTGCTTTCAGTCCTTCAAAAGAGGTCTTTTCTGTTCTGCTGGAAACAGTGTCTAATGTTGCTTCACAGCAAGATAATCTTATGGCTGTCACACGTGTTTTCCATGCTCCTCCTGAAGCTGCTCTTCTTGAACCTGCTCTTCTTGAACCTGCTCTTCTTGAACCTGCTCATAAGCAAGTGGTTGCCAAACCTGTTCATGTTGCTCCTTCTCTGCAAGTTGTTTTTAATCCTTCAAAAGAGGTCTTTTCTGTTCCTCTGGCTCCTAATCTTGTTGCTCGTCAGCAAACGATGGCCAAACCCAGTTTGTTTCTTTCAGCTGTTCCAGTCCAACAGGCTGGTACTGTTCTTGAAAAACAGCCCTCACCTGGTGCTGTTCAATCTGTTGGTAGTCTATTTAGCCAAAGTCTTGCTTGTACATCCAGAGGTAAATTCTTTTTGATTTTTGATTTTTATGCAAATCTCAACACGCTTTCAAAAAATAAAAATGCCCAAATTAACTCCTTGCCCTATTGTTATTGTTAAAGCTGTAAAAAAAAAAAAAAAAAAGAAAAACAATAAAAAAAACAAAAAAAAAACAAAAAAAACAACACAGAAGTGTGTATGTATTTGTTGCAGGACAAATTCTGTGATTGCTTAAATGTTTACACAAGTGATTGATACTAAAACTGATTATGTTTTAGAAGTAAAAGATCCAAGAAGAAAAAAAATCAAGTTGGAAATGCCATCTTTTACTCAAGAACACATCGGTAATGTAAAACCTAATTTATACAAACATATATAAACACAAACCTCTTCTTGCACAATTTCAGATGGTTAACTGTTAATAAAAACTAGCCATCATTGCTAAGTGCACTTTTAGAAAGTTGTGTCTACCCGATTTCTAATGATGAAGTTAGAAACATCACCGCTAGAAATCATGCACAGCTTGTTATTATCTCTAACACTTAGAAACTGTTGATGCTTTTTTTATGAATTAGAAAAATGAACATGGTTTTATTTTATTTCAGGATCAACTCAGCCAAGAACAAAGGAAAACAAAGCAGAAGTTAGCCAATGCCAATTAGGTAATCTTTCAAAAACCAGTTGTTGCTATCAGTGCAAACAATAAGGTCAACAAAAAAAACAAATAAAAAAACAAAATTAATCTTGTCATGCTTCAGAACCAAATGAATATTCGATTTAATCTCTTTGTGTTATGACTTGAGTTTGTAAAATTTTAGATGAAATAGTTGAAAAGCTGAATGCTTGCCCTGGCCACAACGAATGGTTCAACACCAGAAGTTTTCCTCGATGTGCAGCTTTAGTGTTGGCATACATCTTGCAAGACGTGTTTACAGATGTAAGCTCAAGTTGCTCGTACAAAGATTACCTTGGCATCTTGGCAAATCATAGCAGTGACAAGCTCATTCATGTCTTGCAAAAGTACTCCTACCGAAGCCATATTAAAGACAAAATTAAAAACATGAAGCTAAAAATTCAAAAAGAGGGTAGTTTAGAAAAGTTTGTTCAATATGGCAATATAGTGAGACCATTTATGTAGTTTAGAAAAGTTTGTTCAGTTTGGCAATAAAGATGGGCCTTTTGTGTAGTTTGTTTTCTCTATGCTTTTGCAAATATATTTATCTGTTTCGCTAAATACATAATAAACAAGAAGTTCTGTTAAACTGTTCTCACATTTCTTATTTAAAGATAGTTCAAACTTTTTTTATCTTTAAAAAAAAAAAAAAGTCGTTTTGTTATTCTGTTAACACTTTTAATAGAGTTGCATTTAGAATTACTTCTGATGTTTTTAAGAGTTTGTTAAAAAGCAAATTAATATTTTCTGTGATGTTAAACTGCTTAAGTGAAATTTAAAAAAGGAAAACTGCTCCAAACATTTTTCGGAAAAAGAAATCAAAAAGTTCCTTATTTTAAAAGATCTAGACATCCATTTCTTCTTCAGCAAAATAGCGAGGCTTTTTTTATGAACTCTTACTCTCTATTTTTTCATATATTTACACAAAGGATTTTATTAAGTTCAATGTAAACATACATAGAAGTATATTATGTTTTCTTTTTTGTTTGTTTTTTTTTTATGGTGTCTAACTTTTGTTTCACTTCTATTTTATTTTACGTTTATCTGGTATTTTATCATGCCTTATTGGTTTTTGCGTTTTGTGATGTCAAGCTGCGTAAGCTAAACTTAAAAGAGGAAAACTACGCTAACTTTTCTTTGAAAAAATATTCAAAAAGTACCTTAAAAGAGAAAGCACACGAATTTAAAAAGTTGTATCTTGCCATCCAATTCTTCTTCTGCAAAGTAGTGAGGCTTTTGCTCTCTAATTTATCTCTATTTACGCAAAGGGTTTTATTTCAATGTAAACACGTATAAAAGAATACTTTGTTAAAAATAATGTTAAAGGAGTTGCGTAAAAAAAACGTCTGAATAAACTTTCTTTACAAAAAAAAACAACTAAGAAACAAGCGCGCCTAAGAAAAACCAGATCGCGATTCACTAAGTCAATAGACGAAAGAAACAAACTTTAAAAAGTCTTTCTAGACAACAAATTCTATTTTTGGCAATGCAGTTTTTGTATTTATGCAACCTATCTTTTGTTTCACTTCTACTTTATTTTACGTTTACCTTGTATTTTGTCTTGCCTTTTTGCGTTTTGTGATGTCAAGCTACATAATCTAAACTTAAAAGAGGAAAACTAGGCTAGTAGAATATTATGTTGTTGGTTTTATATGCAGCCTAACTTTAGTTTCATCTATATTTTGTTTTGCGTTTATCTTATATTTTATCTTGCCTTTTTGAGTTTTGTGTTTTGTGATGTCAAGCTACATAAGCTAAACTTTAAAGAGGAAAACTACGCTAACCTTTTTTTTGAAAAACTATTCAAAAACTACCTTTAACAAAGTAGCGAGGCTTTTTATGCACTTTTACTCTCTAACATACCTATATTTGCGCAGAGGATTTTATATAACTCAATGTAAACATACATAGAAAAATATTGTTACCCGTTTATTTCATGCAGCCTAACTTTAGCTTCATCTACATTTTATTTTACGTTTATCTTATATTTTATTTTGTCTTTTTGAGTTTTGTGTTTTGTGATGTCAAGCTACATAAGCTAATGTTAAAAGAGGAAAGCTACGCTAACCTTTCTTTGAAAAACTGTTCAAAAACTACCTTAGACATAATCTAGATTTAAAAGAGGAAGACTACGCTATTTTTGCTTTGAAAAAACTATCGAAAACTACCTTAATCGATAGAGATAGCACACGATTTTAAAATGTTGTATCTAGTCATCCACTTCTTTTACACCAAAGTAGCGAGGCTTTCTATGCACTTTTACTCTCTAACATAGCTATTTTTGCGCAAACGATTTTATTTATTTCAATTTAAACATGCCTAGTAGATTATTATGTTGTTGGTTTTTTATGCAGCCTAACTTTAGTTTCATCTATATTTTATTTTGCGTTTATCTTATATTTTATCTTGTCTTTTTGAGTTTTATATTTTGTGATGTCAAGCTACATAAGCTAAACTTTAAAGAGGAAATCTACGCTAACCTGTCTTTGAAAAACTATTCAAAAACTACCTTTAACAAAGTAGCGAGGCTTTTTATGCCTTTTTACTCTCTAGCATACCTATATTTGCGCAGAGGGTTTTATTTAATTCAACTTAAACATACCTGTTAGATTATTATGTTGTTGGTTTTTTATACAGTCTAACTTAAGCTACATCTATTTTTTATTTTACGTTTGTCTTATATTTTATTTTATCTTTTTGTGTTCTGTGATGTCAAGCTACATAAGCTAATGTTAAAAGAGGAAAGCTACGCTAACCTTTCTTTGAAAAACTATTCGAAATCTATTTTTGAGATAATCTAGATTTAAAAGAGGAACACTACGCTAATTTTGCTTTGAAAAAACTCTCGAAAACTACCTTATTCGATAGAGATAGCACACAAGTTTAAAAAAGTGTATCTAGTCATCCACTTCTTCTACAGCAAAGTAGCGAGGCTTTCTATGCACTTTTACTCTCTAACATTATGCATTTTACTCTCGATTTTTGCGCAAAGGGTTTTATTTAATTCAATTTAAACATGCCTAGTAGATATTTTATGTTGTTGGTTTTTTATGCAGCCCAACTTTAGCTACATCTATTTGTCTTATTTTTTATTTTATGTTTTTGTGTTCTGTGATGTCAAGCTACATAAGCTAATGTTAAAAGAGGAAAGCTACGCTAACTTTTCTTTGAAAAACTATTCAAAATCTACCTTTGAGATAATCTAGATTTAAAAGAGGAACACTACGCTAATTTTGCTTTGAAAAAACATTCGAAAACTACCTTATATTTTATCTTGCCTTTGTTAGTTTTGTGTTTTATTATGTCAAGCTTCATAATCTAATCTTAAAAGAGGAAAACTGCGCTAACTTTCCATTGAAAAAGTACTCAAAAAGGACCTAAATCGATATAGATAGCTCACGATTTTAAAAAGTTGCATATAGTCATCTTCTTCAGCAAAGTATCGAGGCTTTTTATGGATTTTTACTGTCTAACTTTCCCATATTTGCGCAAAGGAATTTATTTAGTTCAACTTAAACATGCCTAGTAGATAATTATGTTGTTTGTTTATTATGCAGTGTAAACTTTGTTTCATCTATATTTTACGTTTATCTTATATTTTATTTTGTCTTTTTGAGCTTTGTGTTTTGTGATGTCAAGCTACATAATCTAAACATAAAAGAGGAAAACTACGCTAACCTTTCTTTGAAAAACTATTCAAAATCTACCTTTAACAAAGTAGCGAGGCTTTTTATGCACTTTTACTCTCTAACATACCTATATTTGCGCAGAGGATTTTATATAACTCAATGTAAACATACATAGAAAAATATTGTTACCCGTTTATTTCATGCAGCCTAACTTTAGCTTCATCTACATTTTATTTTACGTTTATCTTATATTTTATTTTGTCTTTTTGAGTTTTGTGTTTTGTGATGTCAAGCTACATAAGCTAATGTTAAAAGAGGAAAGCTACGCTAACCTTTCTTTGAAAAACTGTTCAAAAACTACCTTAGACATAATCTAGATTTAAAAGAGGAAGACTACGCTATTTTTGCTTTGAAAAAACTATCGAAAACTACCTTAATCGATAGAGATAGCACACGATTTTAAAATGTTGTATCTAGTCATCCACTTCTTTTACACCAAAGTAGCGAGGCTTTCTATGCACTTTTACTCTCTAACATAGCTATTTTTGCGCAAACGATTTTATTTATTTCAATTTAAACATGCCTAGTAGATTATTATGTTGTTGGTTTTTTATGCAGCCTAACTTTAGTTTCATCTATATTTTATTTTGCGTTTATCTTATATTTTATCTTGTCTTTTTGAGTTTTATATTTTGTGATGTCAAGCTACATAAGCTAAACTTTAAAGAGGAAATCTACGCTAACCTGTCTTTGAAAAACTATTCAAAAACTACCTTTAACAAAGTAGCGAGGCTTTTTATGCCTTTTTACTCTCTAGCATACCTATATTTGCGCAGAGGGTTTTATTTAATTCAACTTAAACATACCTGTTAGATTATTATGTTGTTGGTTTTTTATACAGTCTAACTTAAGCTACATCTATTTTTTATTTTACGTTTGTCTTATATTTTATTTTATCTTTTTGTGTTCTGTGATGTCAAGCTACATAAGCTAATGTTAAAAGAGGAAAGCTACGCTAACCTTTCTTTGAAAAACTATTCGAAATCTATTTTTGAGATAATCTAGATTTAAAAGAGGAACACTACGCTAATTTTGCTTTGAAAAAACTCTCGAAAACTACCTTATTCGATAGAGATAGCACACAAGTTTAAAAAAGTGTATCTAGTCATCCACTTCTTCTACAGCAAAGTAGCGAGGCTTTCTATGCACTTTTACTCTCTAACATTATGCATTTTACTCTCGATTTTTGCGCAAAGGGTTTTATTTAATTCAATTTAAACATGCCTAGTAGATATTTTATGTTGTTGGTTTTTTATGCAGCCCAACTTTAGCTACATCTATTTGTCTTATTTTTTATTTTATGTTTTTGTGTTCTGTGATGTCAAGCTACATAAGCTAATGTTAAAAGAGGAAAGCTACGCTAACTTTTCTTTGAAAAACTATTCTAAATCTACCTTTGAGATAATCTAGATTTAAAAGAGGAACACTACGCTAATTTTGCTTTGAAAAAACATTCGAAAACTACCTTATATTTTATCTTGCCTTTGTTAGTTTTGTGTTTTATTATGTCAAGCTTCATAATCTAATCTTAAAAGAGGAAAACTGCGCTAACTTTCCATTGAAAAAGTACTCAAAAAGGACCTAAATCGATATAGATAGCTCACGATTTTAAAAAGTTGCATATAGTCATCTTCTTCAGCAAAGTATCGAGGCTTTTTATGGATTTTTACTGTCTAACTTTCCCATATTTGCGCAAAGGAATTTATTTAGTTCAACTTAAACATGCCTAGTAGATAATTATGTTGTTTGTTTATTATGCAGTGTAAACTTTGTTTCATCTATATTTTACGTTTATCTTATATTTTATTTTGTCTTTTTGAGCTTTGTGTTTTGTGATGTCAAGCTACATAATCTAAACATAAAAGAGGAAAACTACGCTAACCTTTCTTTGAAAAACTATTCAAAATCTACCTTTAACAAAGTAGCGAGGCTTTTTATGCACTTTTACTCTCTAACATACCTATATTTGCGCAGAGGATTTTATATAACTCAATGTAAACATACATAGAAAAATATTGTTACCCGTTTATTTCATGCAGCCTAACTTTAGCTTCATCTACATTTTATTTTACGTTTATCTTATATTTTATTTTGTCTTTTTGAGTTTTGTGTTTTGTGATGTCAAGCTACATAAGCTAATGTTAAAAGAGGAAAGCTACGCTAACCTTTCTTTGAAAAACTGTTCAAAAACTACCTTAGACATAATCTAGATTTAAAAGAGGAAGACTACGCTATTTTTGCTTTGAAAAAACTATCGAAAACTACCTTAATCGATAGAGATAGCACACGATTTTAAAATGTTGTATCTAGTCATCCACTTCTTTTACACCAAAGTAGCGAGGCTTTCTATGCACTTTTACTCTCTAACATAGCTATTTTTGCGCAAACGATTTTATTTATTTCAATTTAAACATGCCTAGTAGATTATTATGTTGTTGGTTTTTTATGCAGCCTAACTTTAGTTTCATCTATATTTTATTTTGCGTTTATCTTATATTTTATCTTGTCTTTTTGAGTTTTATATTTTGTGATGTCAAGCTACATAAGCTAAACTTTAAAGAGGAAATCTACGCTAACCTGTCTTTGAAAAACTATTCAAAAACTACCTTTAACAAAGTAGCGAGGCTTTTTATGCCTTTTTACTCTCTAGCATACCTATATTTGCGCAGAGGGTTTTATTTAATTCAACTTAAACATACCTGTTAGATTATTATGTTGTTGGTTTTTTATACAGTCTAACTTAAGCTACATCTATTTTTTATTTTACGTTTGTCTTATATTTTATTTTATCTTTTTGTGTTCTGTGATGTCAAGCTACATAAGCTAATGTTAAAAGAGGAAAGCTACGCTAACCTTTCTTTGAAAAACTATTCGAAATCTATTTTTGAGATAATCTAGATTTAAAAGAGGAACACTACGCTAATTTTGCTTTGAAAAAACTCTCGAAAACTACCTTATTCGATAGAGATAGCACACAAGTTTAAAAAAGTGTATCTAGTCATCCACTTCTTCTACAGCAAAGTAGCGAGGCTTTCTATGCACTTTTACTCTCTAACATTATGCATTTTACTCTCGATTTTTGCGCAAAGGGTTTTATTTAATTCAATTTAAACATGCCTAGTAGATATTTTATGTTGTTGGTTTTTTATGCAGCCCAACTTTAGCTACATCTATTTGTCTTATTTTTTATTTTATGTTTTTGTGTTCTGTGATGTCAAGCTACATAAGCTAATGTTAAAAGAGGAAAGCTACGCTAACTTTTCTTTGAAAAACTATTCAAAATCTACCTTTGAGATAATCTAGATTTAAAAGAGGAACACTACGCTAATTTTGCTTTGAAAAAACATTCGAAAACTACCTTATATTTTATCTTGCCTTTGTTAGTTTTGTGTTTTATTATGTCAAGCTTCATAATCTAATCTTAAAAGAGGAAAACTGCGCTAACTTTCCATTGAAAAAGTACTCAAAAAGGACCAAAATCGATATAGATAGCTCACGATTTTAAAAAGTTGCATATAGTCATCTTCTTCAGCAAAGTATCGAGGCTTTTTATGGATTTTTACTGTCTAACTTTCCCATATTTGCGCAAAGGAATTTATTTAGTTCAACTTAAACATGCCTAGTAGATAATTATGTTGTTTGTTTATTATGCAGTGTAAACTTTGTTTCATCTATATTTTACGTTTATCTTATATTTTATTTTGTCTTTTTGAGCTTTGTGTTTTGTGATGTCAAGCTACATAATCTAAACATAAAAGAGGAAAACTACGCTAACCTTTCTTTGAAAAACTATTCAAAATCTACCTTTAACAAAGTAGCGAGGCTTTTTATGCACTTTTACTCTCTAACATACCTATATTTGCGCAGAGGATTTTATATAACTCAATGTAAACATACATAGAAAAATATTGTTACCCGTTTATTTCATGCAGCCTAACTTTAGCTTCATCTACATTTTATTTTACGTTTATCTTATATTTTATTTTGTCTTTTTGAGTTTTGTGTTTTGTGATGTCAAGCTACATAAGCTAATGTTAAAAGAGGAAAGCTACGCTAACCTTTCTTTGAAAAACTGTTCAAAAACTACCTTAGACATAATCTAGATTTAAAAGAGGAAGACTACGCTATTTTTGCTTTGAAAAAACTTTCGAAAACCACCTTAATCGATAGAGATAGCACACAATTTTAAAAAGTTGCATATAGTCATCCACTTCTTCTGCAGCAAAGTAGCGATGCTTTTTATGCACTTTTTCTCACTAGTTTGCTTATATTTACGCAAAGGAATTCATTTAATTCAATCCAAGCATATATGGAAGATTATTATGCTATGATTTTTTTTTTCTTTTATGCAGCCTAACAATTATTTCACCTATATTTTATTTTACGATTAACTTTTATCTTACTTTTCTTTTTTGAGTTTTGTGTTTTGTGATATCAAGCTACATAAACTAAACTTTAAAGAGGAAAACTACGCTAACCTTTCTTTGAAAAACTATTCAAAAACTACCTTTAACAAAGTAGCGAGGCTTTTTCTCTCTAACATACCTATATTTGCGCATAGGATTTTATTTAATTTAATGTAAACATACCTAGTAGATTATTATGTTGTTGGTTTTTTATGCAGTCTAACTTTAGCTTCATCTGTATTTTATTTTACGTTTATCTTATATTTTATTTTGTCTTTTTGAGCTTTGTGTTTTGTGATGTCAAACTACATAAGCTAAACTTAAAAGAGGAAAGCTACGCTAACCTTTCTTTGAAAAACTATTCAAAATCTACCTTTGAGATAATCTAAATTTAAAAGAGGAACACTGCGCTATTTTTGCTTTGAAAAAACTTTCGAAAACTACCTTATTCGATAGAGACAGCACACAAATTTAAAAGTTTGTATCTAGTCATCCACTTCTTCTACAGCAATGTAGCGAGGCTTTTTATGCACTTTTACTCTCTAACATACCTATATTTGCGCAAAGGATTTTATTTAACTCAATGTAAATATACATAGAAGAGTATTGCTACCCGTTTATTTTATGCAGCCTAACTTTAGTTTCATCTATATTTTATATTGCGTTTACCTTATATTTTGTCTTGCCTTTGTTAGTTTTGTGTTTTGTTATGTCAAGCTTCATAATCCAATCTTAAAAGAGGAAAACTGCGCTAACTTCTCATTGAAAAAGTACTCAAAAAGGACCTAAATCGATATAGATAGCTCACGATTTTAAAAAGTTGCATATAGTCATCTTCTTCTTCAGCAAAGTATCGAGGCTTTTTATGGATTTTTACTCTCTTATTTACCCAAATTTGCGCAAAGGACTTTACTTAATTCAACTTAAACATGTCTAGTAGATTATGAAGTTGTTTGTTTTTTATGCAGCCTAACTTTAGTTTCATTTATATTTTATTTTACGTTTATCTGATATTTTATCTTGTCTTTTTGTGTGTTGTTTTGTCAAGCTACATAAGCTAAACTTAAAAGTGGAAAACTACGCTAACCTTTCTTTGAAAATCTATTCCAAAAATTCCTTAGACATAAGGTAGATTTAAAAGAGGAAGACTGCGCTATTTTTGCTTTAAAAAAACTTTCGAAAAATACCTTAATCCATCGAGGTAGTACACGAATTTACAAAGTTGTATCTAGTCATCCACTTCTTCTATAGCAAAGTAGCGAGGCTTTTTATGCACTTTTGAGTTCTAATTTATCTCTGTTTACGCAAATGGTTTTTGTTTATTTCTGTGTAATGATATACAAAAGAGTATTTTGTTAAAGATTATGCTGCAGGAGCTGCGTAAAAAAAACTCTGGTGACCTTTCCTTAAGAAAAAAGCATCTGAGAGGCATGTGCGCTTTAGAAAATTCAAATCGCGATTCACCAAATTAAAAGACGAAAAGAACGAACTTTAAAAGCTCTTACTAGACGTTTGTGTTTATGATAGGCAATGCAGTTTTAGATTTTATGCAGCCTAACATTTGTTTCATCTATATCTTATTATACGTTTATCTTATACTTTATCTTGCCTTTTTGAGTTTAGTATTTTGTGATGTCATGCTAAATAAGCTAAACTTTGCTAATTTTTATTTGAAAAAATATTCAAAAACTACCTGAATTATAAGCTAGATCTAAAAGAGGAAAACTGCGCTAACTTTTCTTTGAAAAAATATTTAAAAACTACCTTAAACATAAGCTAGATCTAAAAGAGGAAAACTACGCTAACTTTTCTTTGAAAAAATATTCTAAAACTACCTTAAACATAAGCTAGATCTGAAAGAGAAAAACTACGCTAACTTTTCTTTGAAAAATTATTCAAAAACTACCTTAAAACATGATTAAGATTTAAAAGATGAAAACTACGCTAACTTTTCTTTGAAAAAATATTTAAAAACTACCTTAAACATAAGCTAGATCTAAAAGAGGAAAACTACGCTAACTTTTCTTTGAAAAAATATTCTAAAACTACCTTAAACATAAGCTAGATCTGAAAGAGAAAAACTGCGCTAACTTTTCTTTGAAAAAGTATTCTAAAACTACCTTAAACATAAGCTAGATCTGAAAGAGAAAAACTACGCTAACTTTTTTTTGAAAAATTATTCAAAAACTACCTTAAAACATGATTAAGATTTAAAAGATGAAAACTACGCTAACTTTTCTTTGAAAAAATATTTAAAAACTACCTTAAACATAAGCTAGAGCTGAAAGGGGAAAACTACGCTAACTTTTCTTTGAAAAAATATTCAAAAACTACCTTTAAACATGATTTAAATTTAAAAAAGGAAAACTACGCTAACATTTCTTTGAAAAAATATTTAAAAACTACCTTAAACATAAGCTAGATCTGAAAGGGGAAAACTACGCTAACTTTTCTTTGAAAAAATATTCAAAAACTACCTTTAAACATGATTTAAATTTAAAAAAGGAAAACTACGCTAACTTTTCTTTGAAAAAATATTTAAAAACTACCTTAAACATAAGCTAGATCTAAAAGAGGAAAACTGCGCTAACTTTTCTTTGAAAAAATATTTAAAAACTACCTTAAACATAAGCTAGATCTAAAAGAGGAAAACTACGCTAACTTTTCTTTGAAAAAATATTCTAAAACTACCTTAAACATAAGCTAGATCTGAAAGAGAAAAACTACGCTAACTTTTCTTTGAAAAATTATTCAAAAACTACCTTAAAACATGATTAAGATTTAAAAGATGAAAACTACGCTAACTTTTCTTTGAAAAAATATTTAAAAACTACCTTAAACATAAGCTAGATCTAAAAGAGGAAAACTACGCTAACTTTTCTTTGAAAAAATATTCTAAAACTACCTTAAACATAAGCTAGATCTGAAAGAGAAAAACTGCGCTAACTTTTCTTTGAAAAAATATTCTAAAACTACCTTAAACATAAGCTAGATCTGAAAGAGAAAAACTACGCTAACTTTTCTTTGAAAAATTATTCAAAAACTACCTTAAAACATGATTAAGATTTAAAAGATGAAAACTACGCTAACATTTCTTTGAAAAAATATTTAAAAACTACCTTAAACATAAGCTAGATCTGAAAGGGGAAAACTACGCTAACTTTTCTTTGAAAAAATATTCAAAAACTACCTTTAAACATGATTTAAATTTAAAAAAGGAAAACTACGCTAACTTTTCTTTGAAAAAATATTTAAAAACTACCTTAAACATAAGCTAGATCTAAAAGAGGAAAACTACGCTAACTTTTCTTTGAAAAAATATTCTAAAACTACCTTAAACATAAGCTAGATCTGAAAGAGAAAAACTACGCTAACTTTTCTTTGAAAAAATATTCTAAAACTACCTTAAACATAAGCTAGATCTGAAAGAGAAAAACTACGCTAACTTTTCTTTGAAAAATTATTCAAAAACTACCTTAAAACATGATTAAGATTTAAAAGATGAAAACTACGCTAACTTTTCTTTGAAAAAATATTTAAAAACTACCTTAAACATAAGCTAGATCTAAAAGAGGAAAACTACGCTAACTTTTCTTTGAAAAAATATTCTAAAACTACCTTAAACATAAGCTAGATCTGAAAGAGAAAAACTGCGCTAACTTTTCTTTGAAAAAATATTCTAAAACTACCTTAAACATAAGCTAGATCTGAAAGAGAAAAACTACGCTAACTTTTCTTTGAAAAATTATTCAAAAACTACCTTAAAACATGATTAAGATTTAAAAGATGAAAACTACGCTAACTTTTCTTTGAAAAAATATTTAAAAACTACCTTAAACATAAGCTAGATCTAAAAGAGGAAAACTACGCTAACTTTTCTTTGAAAAAATATTCTAAAACTACCTTAAACATAAGCTAGATCTGAAAGAGAAAAACTGCGCTAACTTTTCTTTGAAAAAGTATTCTAAAACTACCTTAAACATAAGCTAGATCTGAAAGAGAAAAACTGCGCTAACTTTTCTTTGAAAAAATATTCTAAAACTACCTTAAACATAAGCTAGATCTGAAAGAGAAAAACTGCGCTAACTTTTCTTTGAAAAAATATTCTAAAACTACCTTAAACATAAGCTAGAGCTGAAAGGGGAAAACTACGCTAACTTTTCTTTGAAAAAATATTCAAAAACTACCTTTAAACATGATTTAAATTTAAAAAAGGAAAACTACGCTAACAT
Source organism: Hydra viridissima (assembly GCF_058129835.1). Lineage (NCBI taxonomy): Eukaryota > Metazoa > Cnidaria > Hydrozoa > Anthoathecata > Hydridae > Hydra > Hydra viridissima. The sequence goes on from NW_028324344.1 coordinate 65,943, forward strand.
TTCTTTGAAAAAATATTTAAAAACTACCTTAAACATAAGCTAGATCTGAAAGGGGAAAACTACGCTAACTTTTCTTTGAAAAAATATTCAAAAACTACCTTTAAACATGATTTAAATTTAAAAAAGGAAAACTACGCTAACTTTTCTTTGAAAAAATATTTAAAAACTACCTTAAACATAAGCTAGATCTAAAAGAGGAAAACTGCGCTAACTTTTCTTTGAAAAAATATTTAAAAACTACCTTAAACATAAGCTAGATCTAAAAGAGGAAAACTACGCTAACTTTTCTTTGAAAAAATATTCTAAAACTACCTTAAACATAAGCTAGATCTGAAAGAGAAAAACTACGCTAACTTTTCTTTGAAAAATTATTCAAAAACTACCTTAAAACATGATTAAGATTTAAAAGATGAAAACTACGCTAACTTTTCTTTGAAAAAATATTTAAAAACTACCTTAAACATAAGCTAGATCTAAAAGAGGAAAACTACGCTAACTTTTCTTTGAAAAAATATTCTAAAACTACCTTAAACATAAGCTAGATCTGAAAGAGAAAAACTGCGCTAACTTTTCTTTGAAAAAATATTCTAAAACTACCTTAAACATAAGCTAGATCTGAAAGAGAAAAACTACGCTAACTTTTCTTTGAAAAATTATTCAAAAACTACCTTAAAACATGATTAAGATTTAAAAGATGAAAACTACGCTAACATTTCTTTGAAAAAATATTTAAAAACTACCTTAAACATAAGCTAGATCTGAAAGGGGAAAACTACGCTAACTTTTCTTTGAAAAAATATTCAAAAACTACCTTTAAACATGATTTAAATTTAAAAAAGGAAAACTACGCTAACTTTTCTTTGAAAAAATATTTAAAAACTACCTTAAACATAAGCTAGATCTAAAAGAGGAAAACTACGCTAACTTTTCTTTGAAAAAATATTCTAAAACTACCTTAAACATAAGCTAGATCTGAAAGAGAAAAACTACGCTAACTTTTCTTTGAAAAAATATTCTAAAACTACCTTAAACATAAGCTAGATCTGAAAGAGAAAAACTACGCTAACTTTTCTTTGAAAAATTATTCAAAAACTACCTTTAAACATGATTTAGATTTAAAAAAGGAAAACTACGCTAACATTTCTTTGAAAAAATATTTAAAAACTACCTTAAACATAAGCTAGATCTGAAAGGGGAAAACTACGCTAACTTTTCTTTGAAAAAATATTCAAAAACTACCTTTAAACATGATTTAAATTTAAAAAAGGAAAACTACGCTAACATTTCTTTGAAAAAACATTCAAAAACTACCTTAATCGAAAGAGATAGCACACGAATTTAAAAAGTTGCATCTAGTCATCCGTTTCTTCTTCATCAAAGTAGCGAGGCGTTAATGCACTTTTTATTCTCTAATTTATCTCTACTTACGCAAATGGCTTTTGTTTATTTCAATGTAAAAATTTTCAAAAGAGTATTTTGTTAAAGATTATGCTGCAGGAGCTGTGTAAAAAAACTCTGGTGACCT